>NW_009696286.1:0-8984 GCF_000703405.1 Apaloderma vittatum | reverse complement strand
TGCCCGCGGCCCAGGCAGGTCTTGGGGGACATCGCTCCTTTTGCTGGTTATGGTGGAGACGGCCAGCGCCGAGCGCGGCCGCGGTCAGCCGAGGGTCCCGCCGCCTCGCAAAGAGGCGCCATGCTAGGGCTCAGCTCCGCAACTGCCCCGACACCCGGAGCTGGGCACGGGATGGAGGAATTACGCTGGGGAGGCAGCCTGGCTCTGATCGCAGCCTCCTTGCCTGCCCTCAGAAAATACATTAATAGACCCCCGTAAACAGAGCACCAAAACAAGGACCCCTCTGTCTCCACACAAAGAAATCGATGCCTTTTCCTCTGTGCTAAAAAGAAGCAGATGCTTGTTTACCAAAAGCATCAAAAATCATCAAGAGGCTGTTGGATCCGACTCATAAAAAAAGAGAAGGAAGTTATTTGTTTGGTATTTTAACTTCTGCAGCACTCAGCACTTTCAATTTTCTCTCACTCTTATTGCATCCTCCCCGTGCACGAGGGCTATTTGATCCCTAAATGACAGTTTCCAGCAGGAACACTAAAATCAGTTTAGGACTGACTGTCCCTTTAGATTAACAAAACGGACAGTCAGCGGTAACCAGCAAAGTGAGATGGTTTGTGAACCGTTTCAGAGAGAAGAGCCACGTGCCAGATTTCTTTCAATAGGTTTTGGTTTGAAATGGGAAGTCACAGGGAGCTTTACCTGTTGTCCTGATACAGGCCGTGACCAGGCCACTGACCTGCTCACCTTTGCAAACGTGCCAGTGACTTCATTTTACAGAATAGCAAAGCCCCAATTAGGGGAATACAAACTTGAATGTGGCTGTCAATAGCAACACGAAATTTTAACCGGTTAGTAGTGAGAAAACATCACAGACAAAGGATCAGAAACATTTTACGGATTCTGCGTCTTTTCCTCAATGCAAGGCAACATGAGAAGGACAGTCCTTAGCATAAGCAAGGTTAATACAGACGTCAGATTCAACTTAAAGCTGGAAACCAAAGAAGCAGCACAGCATCACTTTGGGTTAACCACCCCAACGCTGCGGGGAAAGGGGTAACTCAGCCTTTAGAGCCCACCTGCTCCCCAGCAGCCAGGTGGGTCGCTGCCATGTCCCCTGGGGCTCAGAGAACAGCCCTTCCCTGGCAGAAGCCAAGAAAAGCACCTCGACATTTTGCTGCTGTGAGTGACAGCCCGTCTCCAGAGCAAAGCTCTCCAAATCAGCCCATGAAATATAATTATGATGCATTTCAAAATGCGGACTCAGCATCGCTTTCCAATCCAACTCTCCCCCCCGCAGATGTAGCAAGTTCTTCCTGGAGACAACATCCCTTGTGACTCTGCTTTTTCTCTTGCCGCTCTGAATAGAGATCAGCTTACCAGGAGTCCTTTATTCTTGAAATAATTTCCATTAATCACTCACCATACCCCCCTTTAAACAGAAGCTGACACACTGTGGCACGTCTAACACCACCGCAGCATCTCCCGACTTAAATAAAGGCTGAGACGAAGGGCGGCCCGAGAGGCAAAAGGAATCGGGAGATTTCTAAGTAGCAGAAGAGTGAACTTCTTCAAATTGTTCCCAAGCATTGCAACGTTTTTATACAGATACCTGCAAACTGTAAACAACAGCAGGGAAGCGGTACCATTTGAACCGTTCACACTTCATTATATCCGCTCACAGAAAAATGTAAATAAAAGGCAACACATCGACCTGCATAATTTTGAAGCATCACCCTGCAGTTTTACATCTGTGATCCCCCTCAGTACATCTGCAACTTAACCTACTCTTTTAGCACCTTAATGTGACTTCCAGCCAAAGGAGATGTCGCTGCTTAACTTCAAAACGTGTTTTAAGGACTTTCTAACTATATAAAAAAAGCTCCGCGAAGTTTAGCTGGCTAAGACTCAGAGTGGAAACACATTAAATAAAGCTTTAATTTACAAGAGCTTGAACTCCGAAGAGTAGAGATTCCAGATGTGTTTATCCCTGCAAAAGCCAGGTGCTAAATTTCATCAGAATTAGCACTTTAGGCAGTTCGGCAGCCAATTTTCAGCGGTTAACTCAGGTCTTCGTATTTCCTAAAAGCATGCGAAACCCTTTAACACTCACACATTAAAGCAGAAAGATCAACAGAATATTAAATGCTGCTGAGAATCACAGACCCAGCGAAGTCTCTATTTAGGGAAAAGGCTCTTAAATGGCTTTTAAAAAGGCCCTAGAATAGACATTTGCTTAATTTCAAGCTGGAGAGCCTCTCATAAAACATTTCAGGATGTACTTGAAGGAACTAAGGACAAAAAAAAGTCAAAACGTCACAGTGTCAAGGTTCTGCTCTGATGCCTGTGCTGGGAACCTCGGAGATGTCCTGCCCTATCTGTGCTCCTCAGCCCTGCTCGTTAACGAGACACATGAATATTCCCCCGTTTGCTTTCTCACCACTTTCTCATCGTGGCAAACCAACAGAAGGGTCAGATATGGTGCTGACAAATGAGTTGATTTTATTTAGACTAACTGGCTTTCAGTCTTTGCAAAGCCGAGGAATGCAGCTCTTCCGCTTCGCATTTGTTTTTCTTTTGATTTCTCTTTTTCAAAGCAAATAAGGGGGAAAAATAAACACCAAACAACCTTAACAATAACAACAACAAAAAAGCCAGCGACAAACTCTTCACTCACCACCACACGGTGAGCCTTTAAAATAACCAAACCAACTAGAGCCTTTAATAAAAAAAATAAATCAACAAACCAATGAACACACGCCCCTCAACAATTCTGGGCTCATTTTAAACCAGCACTGAGTTGCAAAAAGCAAGCAGAAGGCTAACAGACTAAGTTTGAGAGGACAAAGGTAATACTAAAGGTCTGTGCCTTTGTGCAAAGGAGGTTTGCCCTTAAATTATGACCTGACCAAGGTAAATTTATCCTTTGCTCCTCCAGTCCCACCTGCTGTCTGGAGTCTCTGACAATACACCCAGAGCAGGGCTGCCCGTGCAGATGGAGGGAATAGCCACCCCAGGGCATCCCGAGAGGACACCGTAAGAACGGAGGCTGCAGGGCAACGAGGGTCAACTGAGCAAATTCCTTCTCTTCACGCTGCAGAATAAAGCACAGGGAGAGAGGAAATATAGCACAGCTCGTTATGCACAATCACACGGGTGTACAGACAACTGAGCCTAAGCTCAACTCATCTCCTCCGCAGGGCTCCCAACCCGCCCTGGGCACGTGGAGACAGCACCAGACCAAGGGATGAACTTACTCCTGTTCATCTCTGTGCCTGCACAAGAGCCACAGTGCAAAATTCAGGTGTGAAAAACCTGCACCCTTCCAGTGAAGAGCTGGCAGTTCGCACAGAGTGTGAATCAAACTCAGAACCGCGGAGCTACGGAGGAGATCGCAGGCAGGCGAAAACCCAGGCTGGTGGGACAATATGGACCTCATTAAGCCACTGAGAGAAGTGTGTGACCAAACTAAGGACTTCACTGCTGAGTGACAAAGATCATTTGTTTAAAAGAAAGGACTAAATCATTTATGGTTCAGCAGCCTGTGGATTTAGCCTACTTGTAACAAAGGTGTTTTGAGAGAAAGCATACTTCTTAAATGGCTTATTGCAAATAAAACCAGAGACCACAAAAGGGCTGAATACAATGTTGATGAGGGCCAGATAAGTACTGGATAAACAGGAAAATTGCACTGAACGAGGAGCCCGTGCCCTTAACATACCTAGAAATGCCCAAATTTGAAAACTTGCCAAAGCCAAGAAGTGCCGACCCTACACGGAGATCTCAGGGCTGGATTCCTGTACGACCCCAGCCTTCACAAACCCCAGGGTACGGCTTCATTTTACCGTTCACCTCTGGAGGTTTTGCTTTCCCCCAGCCTCCCTCATCTGTGGGCCGACGTCCTTGAACCGGAGGCTTCTCTCTGTCACAAAACACTTGGTTAATCCTACACAACACAGCAATAGGCGGCTGCTGAGCGACTATAGCTGGTCCTCATCTCCTCCCAAGCTGCTCAATACAGGCTCTGGCACGGGTGGGTACACAAAGCAAAGAGGTGTCTTCCAAATCCTTCAGCGCCAGCATTCAGAATTAACGACAGGAGTGGATTTTACTCCGTGTGTTTGTAGAAACAGTCTTCAGCCAGCTGCTACAAAAACACCACGGCTGGAAACTGAGGTTGCAGATTGGCACTGCACACTTTACAACCATTACACCGGAGGACAAGATATTTGCTGAACTAGTTTTAAGCCCATACAGGCTAATTTAAATGTTGTTTGTCAGACCGACGCAAAGGAGACAGCGGCCCTTCAGAGCCTATCGCAGAACAGGATGCGGAATTTTAAACTTTCTCTGACCCCACAAACACTAGTCAGAAGCAACATTTCAAGAAAGTTAGCCTGAAGTTGCTTAAAAAACAATGAAGCGATATTTTAGCCAGGGGCTCTGTGATAAAGGTACAAGGAAACAGTCCTGCAAACAAAAAAAAAAACCCCACAAACCCAGCCAGCTTATTCACTGGCCCCCAAAGGTCCTTTTTTTTCCCCTGAGAATCTCACTGGGGTCCCTCTGCTTTGTAGTCTTTAGAAAAACCCCAAGCATTTCCAGAGACAGGAACATCTGCAGAAATTTCAAGAAAACACAGCATCTGAGGCAACTCTCCCATTCGCAGCCTTTCAAAACACAAACTTGGCAGCCCAGCAGCGTGGGCTCCCTAACTAAAACATAACGCTGAAAAATGTGTGGCCGTGTGGGGAGTTTGTCCTTGAAACACTAGTTCGCTGCTCAGGTTTTGATTTTTAAGTCCGATAACCATCTCTGTCTCTCTTCCAACCCCCTACCAGGAAGGATCGGTGAGACAAAAACCCATAGCTTCCAGGGGAATAAAAGGAAAAGCCAAACAGGAAAAGCAGTTATGACCAATACTGGCTTAGTTAATGATCGACTCCGGAGCACACAGCACACTGCTTTTACCCAATTACCGCCACTGATTTGCATAGAGTTTTTAACCATCAGTGGGTAGTAAAGAGGCCTTTTACACGTTGCGCTTGTGTTATCGCAATCAGCAAAGAAATAAAAAAAGATGAGAAATCCCCGTCGCCTCCGCTCCGCCGGCAGGAAGCCCGTCCACAGAGCCGGGGGGAGCTCAGCTGCGCCGGGGCAGGAAGGGGAAGGGGTCGGGTTCCCTCGCCTGCACATTCCCATCGCGTCCAAGGCTGTGTTCTGCGGTCAGTCAAACCCTGGGCACATCACAGATGCTTAAACGGAAAGTTTGAATCAGTTTGTCCTGATCCTACCAGCCTCTACAAGAGATGAGAAGCTCATCAACCTGTTTCCATGTTCCAAGCAGCTCCAAGCAGCGACTCTCAGCAGTGAGACAACTTCAACGAGAGCTGACGGTGGTTAAGTGGCATCGCTCTGCTGATCTTCCAGTCTTTCGAGCAGCTGTTTCCAAGCATCTCCTCGTCAATTCTTAAATAACACAGACTCTCAGCACAATGGTGAAATACTCACAGAGCTACAGCACTTACAACGGCGCAGAGGCAATTAAAGATTTCCAATAACACGCTGCTCGGAGGATCGCGGTCTAATTGCTGAGCGGTCAAGGTTTTTGGCAGCAATAACGTTGTGGATAAAAAGACTGTAAGGTTTCCCACACGACAAATAAATAAATAAGCAGCTCTCCAAACAATGGCAACAGCAGCCACACACACACTACCTGAGTTCCTGACTTGGCACTTTGTGTAATTTAAAATTAGATGGTCATGAAATTTCCTAGCGTAAAGGCTACGGCTGCATGACAAAGCTAAATGAACGGGGCGGGGGAGGACAAGGGCCAAGGCAGGCTGGGCACAAAGACAGGTTGCAGCAAGGAGGAGGCAATACAATGAGCCTGAATTACCCCGTCTTGTAATTTAACGTAGAGGTTGTAATTACCTGCGCAGCCTGTAACTTCCTCTTACACCACAAAGCGTTGTTTCTTCACACCACGCAGAAGGGCTGTCGCTTACACGAAAACTGATTATGTGCAAGAGCAACTGGCTGATAAGCCAAGTCCGCAAGAACCTTTCATGACTACCTTTAACCTTCCGTTGAAAATAATCATGTTTAACTTGCCAGTTTCACTACTTTTTTTAGAGCTCCAAGATAGATAGTTTCTTCACAGTGTTGTGGATCTATTCTGGCTCCCTTCCCCACCACCCAAAGTTTAAAAAACTTACAAAAACTATCAGTTAACATCTTATAATAGAAACCAGACTGGTAGGAAGCATGTATGAGAACCATGGGAAGTAGCAAGCATATTCATATTTTTTAGATCCATCTGGCTCCTGAAGCGCTGGAGGATGAAGTAGTAAACAGCATCGGAGCGCTTCGACACGTGCTCAACGTGAGCCCAGGGAGAGCCCTCACTGCTGCTTTGCAGAAAGGAAGCTGAGGCGGAGACGAAAGTATTTAAACACGCAAAAAACCCCGCACAAAAATGCCAGGGGGATGCCGGCACCAAAGCCGGGCAGTTAATTCTCAGGTGCAAAAGAAAGGCTCAGCACCCTTCTGTGCTAGGGGGAAAGGAGATGGACTGAAAACATTTTGGGCCAAGAGTCTGCAGACCAATAGCATGGTTTAGTGGTCACAGTGGTGTTGGGGAGACAGATGATGATCTTAGAGGTCTTTCCCAACCTTAATGATTCTGTAAGCCTGCCCTGAGGCCCCGCTCCCCTGCTGAGCACCAGCTTGGTGGGACTCGGCCACTGTCGCACGGGAAGGACGTGGCGCAGCAGCGAGAGCCGGCTCTCCCCAAATCCCAAGCGAGCGCCTGGATAATCCTGCTTTGCTACCGAGATAAAGAGGAAAACTGAGTGATGGGGGAATCTGGCACGATCACAGCAACGTGGAAAAAACACTTCAGGAGCACCAACAAGATACCTCAAACTTGGCCGAAGGCAGAGGAAGCGACTGCGGGCAGGAAGAACTGATCTACGGCCTTTTCTCCCGCGTTCTGTTAGAAACGCTTTGGTATTTGCAGACTGTCTGGAGTTTTGCTTTTTTCTTTCTATCTTTCCATCAGCTGCCTTAGAGTTTTAGTAGACCAAAGTAAATTTTGAATCCTACGCACAAATAAACTAGTAAATCAGCAGAATTCCCGCTAGGTTCAATGAGAGTAGCAAGACTTTCTGGAATGAGTTACAACCATAAATTCTGAGCATTTTGACAAACACAAGTCTCTCGGACATTATTTGAATCCTTGTGAACCTGAAATGAATTAGACCCAGACCAGCTGACTACATTACTGACTAAAAGCGTCAACACAAGAGTAATTTCTGCTGATCTCTGAAAGTCAGAGCTGATTAGCCAAATACATCTACTACAGAATACACTGAAACAGAAGTTTCTGATAACATTTGGGTCACTACTGCCCTTCCCATTCCACAGAGAAAACATTTTTAGCACAGCAAAAAAGAACAAAAACTGGATTTTTAGGTCTTGCCCACGATAAACTAAGGACATCCAGTATTAATCAGCCTTTGTGAATTCATAATAAGGAGCAGAAACTTTAAAACAGGTCTGTATTATACCAGCCCAAAAGCCACGACACCGTTCTGATTAAGAACGCTGTCGAAATATTAATCCGGCGCTCAGCCTTGTGCAAACGTTGATGCATGGGCCAAAAGCTCTGTCGTTCTCAGGCTTATTAATCTTTCCTTCCAGGAGGCAAAGGACAGCGTAAGCTCTTCTGATAACTCAGTTATCTCCCTCCCCAGAAAAGGAAAGGGTGGTCCTTCCAAACAAGTGGCCATTTAAACTACAGCGAGACAGAAGACTGCAGGGCTACGTGCGACGGAGGGAGCAGAGTCGAGCAGCATTTCCCCTTTCGATCCCTTTCCGTGCAGTCTCAAACCGTGGGCTAAGTGTTCAAACACTGTATAAAACAAACATCTTTAAAAGCACTTAAATTGTTACCTAGCTACCTAATAGAGCTCGGTAAATCAACTTGAGCTGTAGGGAAATGTTTCAGCCTAGGGTGGGTTGGGTTTTGCGCCTCAATTCCAGAACTACCGCTACTTCCCAAAGCCCTGGGCACATCCAATTCTCATTCCAGCTTCCACAGAACAGCTCAGGTCTATCCCTGGGAAAAGCTCCGTTATCAGCAACCACGGGGAAAGCCGGAATGTTTACAGGCAACACTGTGAGTGGAAAAAAAAGTTTACTAACTACAAGCATTTTGGGTTGAGTACAAAAGGCTCAGAGAGACTTAACTAAACTGATTACCAACTACAGCAGTGATTTAGGCCCCTTTTTGGAGCCTTAGCAGAGTCTGGGGGACTTATTTCCATATCAAGCACATGCAAGGATATCTATCAAAGACCTCGTTAAGTGCAAAGCAGCTCGATTTTTAGCAGGACCATGCAGGTGGGAACCAGCATTTTATCCTACTATCTTGAAGCCTTTCATGATGTTTCCAAGAGATAAAACAGCCACTAGCTTCTTTAAAGAAAAATCAGGCGTGACTAGAGGACAGCGACCCTTTTAGTAAAAGCCTTATCTACCACCCCATAGCAGCCGCTTCCCTCCTTAATCCCCCCAGGCAAACCCCACAGTTCAGGCAGTGGCTGGTGATTGTCTATAAATTAAATTATTATTTGCATGTGCGTTTCAAAGCGGGGCGTGCAGCTGGAGGGACTGATTTTTCAAGCGGCTTAGGGCAGGGGCACAGAGACACTCTCTCTGCACTTTACAGCTGCCCGAGACTGACAGCACTTCAAAACTGGCATCGGCTCAGGCTCTGCCTCATGACCAGCAGGTTCTGAATGTCAGGTCTCAGCCCTGCTCCTGAAAGAGAAACAAAGAAAAAAAAACCAACCCCGACCCGCAAACCCGCAGCCCCCACCTGCTCCCTTGCGATAAACCGAAACGAGACCTCCAGAAAAAGGGGCTAATCCCTACTTTCAGCCCCGAAGCGGGACCAAGGCACCGGCCGCGGGGAGCCCGCACCT
>NW_009696285.1:0-8058 GCF_000703405.1 Apaloderma vittatum | reverse complement strand
CCTCCTGCCCCGTATCCGGGAGGAGGAGCTTCTTAGAGTCTCACGGAGGGCCCGTTAGATGCACTTCCTTTCATTTTTCACAAAAATTAAGAAAAGTTTTTAGTGTTATTTTTTCTTTATCATTGGCAATCCTGAAGAATCTGTAACTATTGCTTGTGAATGAACCATACTGTTTATGTGTTTGTGCATCCGACTGCCTTTTGTATAAAGCTGACCAGACCTTACCTAGTGTCAGACCAACAGTGCACGCCTTGCTTGTGTTAAGCCAACAGGATTTCACCTGGTGTTGGTTCCACAGTGTGCCTGACGGGTTTTGTGAAGCTGACCGGACCTACAGCTGAAGGGCTCTTTGAGCATCCAGCATCAGAACTAACCATCACAGCAATACCTGACCTCCATCACTAAATGCAGCAGGGCCCCAGGGATAGCCCCTGGGGTTGCTTCTTGTCCTCTGCAGCACTGAGCACGGCCCCTTGCCAGAGCTCCTGATTCTAGTTCTCTGGGAGTTTTTTCAGATGAACCCAGATAGTAACAGATGATACACATTTTTTTTTCTGAAAAAATGATTCTAATTTACAAGTCAATTATGAAGGAATTAAAATTGCTGTTCCTAAAAGAAACCAAGTACATTGTGTTATTTCTGACTGATGCTTTTAGTTGTTTGTTATTATGTTTGGTTTTTTTTTGTTCAACAACATGCACTGGATCTCCCCTGTATTATTGCAAATTAGCCGATTTTGCTTGGTAACAAATACTTTTATCTCTTCATTAAACAAAAGGCCGCATAAAATGAATAATAGTAATATTAGTATGTTAAAAACCCAGTGCCCCTAAAAGCTGTTATAAGTATACTTGAATAATTGCAGGCAACCATGCCTCCACTCCTTGAAATTTATCGTAGAAATTGTGATATCACTAAACTTGATTAAAATCTGGGAAAGTTTAGTGCCTTCCTCTTAAGTATGTGACTAAACCACGTCTTAACCCGTTACAAATAGATGCGCAAAAATACCCCCCAAAACATGAAAATGTGTTAATTTTCCTCTGTTTTCATATGCTGATTTCTGGAAACAAGGTGTTTCCACATTATTATTATTATTACATCTATCTGTATAAACTATGTGGACTTTAGTTATACAATATGGCAAGAAAACAAATCTAAATGACTTTTTGAGACCCACACGTAGTGTTGAGGCCCTGATGCCACGTCCAGGTTAAGTGCTCTGCCACCCTACACACCCATCGGCACCACGCACACCAGTTTTTAGTTCCTGCTAGCTTCATTTTTTTCTGCTGAAGACACAGCATAGCATAAACTTTAATCTTTTGACACACGCTTGGCTGTATGCTTGGGATGGATTACTTATGTTTAATTTCATGGCAATTTTCTTAAATCAGGATATCAGACTGGTGGTCAAAAAGTACACTACCCCACCTCTGCACCATTTAAGGCTATCTGTCAAGATGATGCTATGCTAGTAGGGAAAATAATGTTAAATAATATAAGCGATTCCCAAGGCAACTAATCCCTAAGGAACAACATACAAAAGTATTTGAAAATGATTCTAATGACATTAAGGTCAGTACATCACACAGATGCATTGCACATCCTCACAATATGTGCTGTAAATGGTTAGTTCACAACCTGGAAAGCTGTAAGCTGAACACAGACCAGGTGCTAGACTGGAGATATCTTATTTTTCATCTGTTCTTACCACTAAAAATGATGCTCATTGTTCCCTTCTGTTTCCACGTCGTGTAAGATGACGTGATAAAATTGGGACTAATGATTTGCAAGGTGGTCTAGACAATGTATGCTGGGCTTACTGCTCAGGCTGTTTTTTTGACCTTGCTATGTTTAAGAAAGGACTTGAAATAAAGCAGATGAAAGCCTGTGTCCTATGGATTGTCTCAGCTAGAAGGTTTACCACACTTTAAAACACATAACTGAGTAAAATGCTAAGTGCAACTTAGTTTTCCATGTGGACAATCTTCCTCATTGGTCAATGTCTGACGATATCTATTGCATCGCTGTAGCCAAGCTCACCACAAAAGAGGTTCAACGTACTCAAGTCGGTCAGCTGGTGCAAAGGTGCTTGCTTGAGATACTAAACGCTGCTTTTTGGCATAAATGTGAAAAACTTCCTGTTTGATTTAAGACATCCTGAATACTATTACAAAATATTGGAAATGCAACTGAAATTTATTTTCAGTAGCAGAAGACTACCACTCTTTGCTTACCAGTAGAGTACACCCTACTCCAGCAGTTTCCAGAAAACTGTTGTTGTCCACATGAAGAAAGTACACACAGGGATGTTTTTAGGTTGTGAATCTATGTTCTCATACCTAATTTTTGTTCACAAATTGTTATGCATTGCTCTGAGTTTCAAAATGAAGTCATAAAAATGGTCAAAAACTAACATTATGAGGAGGAACTACAAGTTAATATTTGTTAAACTGATTTTTAACAAGCCAGAAGTTTTCATTTGCCCTTTAAGTGACTCAATCACTGTCATTAAATGGTCCATTAGTTCAGAACTGTGGTCTGTTCTCAGTTTACTTCTGATTAAACAAACAGTAAAAATATCCTAACCTCTAACTGATTTATATATCAGTTTTAGGGGTTTTTTTCCAAAGCAATATTCCCCTCCCTTACAAAGGTCTTGTAAAGTCAAGTGATTCCCATTTTGTAAAGACCTTTCAATCTTTATGGATTTAAGGAGCTCTGTGAAACTAATTATTATTATTGTAACTGCCCCATCTTAGCCTCATTCGTTCTTCTTAAGACTTTTAGAGTTTAATTAAAAATAGGAGTTAAGGACCTCTACAGATTTTCCTCAATTAAGTTTGGACAGCCAATTTAACAAAGCCTTACAAATGGATTGAATTGGAGATGTGGTGCCCCAGGTTCTTTACGCAGGGAAAGCTGGTCAGAAGGCCTGTGTGGACTTCTTCAAGGACAAGTGGCTGTTGCTTTTGTTTGCCATCCTTGACATTTGGGATTGTTTAGGTCTGGAGAACATGAGACTGAGGGGAGCCCTTATCACTCTTTACAACTACCTGTGAAAGGAAGTTGTAATGAGGTGGGTGTTGGTCTCTTCTCCCAAGTAACTAGCAATATAGCAATAGGACAAGAGGAAATGGGCTCAGGTTGTACCAGGGGAGGTTTAAGTTGGATATTAGGAAAAAAATTATTTACTGGAAGAGTGGTGAGGCATTCAAACAGGCTGCCCAGAGAGGTGGTGAAGTCACTGTCCTTGGAGGTGTTCAAAAAACACACAGATGTGGCACTTTAGGACATGGTTTAGTGGTCATGGTGGTGCTGATGGTTGGACTTGATGATCTTGGAGGTCTTCCTTCCTTGGGCATCCTGTTCAATGCTTTTAACCTGGGAATGTAATGTGTAGCACAGCACACCTTTTCAGAGCTGGGTTAGATGTGTCGTTCTGTATTTGTGCAGCCAAATTACACATAAACTGAATTCTAAAACTGCTGAGAAAATACAAGTTTCTGTGTGTGCTGTAGATATTCAGCACTGAAGACAATTTATTGAAGTGCCTAATATTTATGGCTCTAAGTTTGCAAATATCCTTTCACAAAGAAAGGACAGAAGCTTTGTGAGATTATTCTTTCATGACTTTATGACAAGTGTAGTCTTTGGCTGCAGTGTGGTCCTTACAGCTGTTGCCTTTCTTCTTCAGCTCCAGGTGTCACCAATGGGAAGTGCAAAGCAAATTTTTACAGCAGCTCATGATGGATTGAAAAGACTTGACTTCTCTTAGGGGTGTGCACCAGAAAAATTGATCAATGAAGCAGCCTAATGCATGTGTCTGTAGCGGGTGTGGTCTGAATTTCTATAAAGTATAAGATACCAAAAGTCTTTACAAAAATGTTGTCTAAACAGGAAATAATCAGCTGGTCAGATTGTAGCCACCAACATAGCAAAATAGATCAACAGCAGGAACACCACACCAGTTGCAATTAATTATGCATATTAACACTTCTGGTATTTTGCTTCTGTTTATTATTACTCTCACAAAAGAGAATCTAATGATAATTATCATTGATAATTCTGTGCAATTCTCTTCATAATGCGTCCAAATCGTAGTGAGGTACTCTTTCAGTAAGTGAAACTGCAAGTTTTCTATGATGAGTGGTTACTCTGCAGAACAGGATAGATACTGTGGGCCTGTGCCTACTTTTCCTTTCCATGAGCAGCTTGAAGCCTTCTCCACTTGCTTATGAACTCTGTCCCCAGTGCTGCATCTAGCACAGTCAAATAAGAAGTGACATCTGCACAGCTGTTAAATATGCCTGGGAAGAAGCCGAAAACTTATTCTTAACTCAGAAAAATACTAAATTTCTGTGATAGTATTATGTTAAATATTAATATTATAAATAAACACTAACAGTATTGCATTAATAATAATAAATGTTAATACTATGCTTCTACATTTTAAAAGACATTTTAATGAGTTGCTGGATTATTGTTGCGCAGTAATCACAGATTCTGCTGCAATTATTTTACAGTATTGTTATCTTCATAGGTATTGAGTGGCAAGGATTTTAGCTATGAAAACCTAAGGAGTCCAAAAGCCAACAGCTAAATTGTATAGTAATAATGCACTTTTTAAATAAAGACTGGTATTTTTCATTATAACTTCCTCAGTCCTTTCATTGCTATCATTAAAAAACAATGAAAGTCACCCTATACACTTTCTTTTTTCCTTCTCTCAATTTTCTTTTGTCCTTCTTTAGTAATCTTTCTTTTTCTTGACCTCCAGTGTTGAGGTTTCTTTCAAAGTTTTTAATCCTAAACTTTTAAAAAGGCCAAATAAGACTTCCTATGAAAAAAAACCACAACAGACAGCAAAACTGTTGCTGGACTTCTCATTGATTTTCTGTATGTTTTTAATTCCCAAACATTACCTCTCTGATAATTTCTTTCTGTTATGGAATTTGGTATTAGTCTTTCACACTTTTGCTCTCTCACATTTCTCTTTCCCAGTTATCAGTGTCTTTCTCTTTACTGCCTCTTATCTTCCCAAGCTTCCTATACTTCTGTCTTCTGTCTGGTTTATCCCATGAGTTTCACTTTTGAGAATCATGAATGACGCCACTCAGAACACGGCAGAAAATGTTCAGGTTAGCTTCAAAGACTGAAATACAATCCTTGGAACACACAAAAAAGAAAATATTATTGGCATGAATGCTAGGATCAAGAGATAGTTTCAACTGATCAAAAATTCTTTGATCTTTGAGAACCTCAAATGGAAGATAAGCATTACACAAAATGTAATGGACGTGCTTATTGATGCCTTTGGTGAATCAGATTAATACCCGTAGCTGTGTTTTACAGTTAAACACACACAGAAAAATTCCTCTTGATTTAGACTTCATATTTATTTACATTCTATATGTTTATACAAGCAGATTTAATTGAACCAAACAGAGAATAAGGTTTACAAATCTGAACTTCTAACCATACTCAACGATATCTCAATCCAGTAATCTAAGAAAAACCCAGCAGACTGATTTTCAGAGATACTAAGAACCCACAGCATTTGCACAGCTTAAATGCGGCAGCCAAACTCTGGCTCTGGCAAACAGACCAAAAGCTAGGCAATCAGTTTTGAAATGTTAATCTGCAAGGCCTGGCATTTCCAGCCTTCAACTCTGGTCATTATTCATAAGCCAGTCATGGGTTTTTTAATTCGCTCTAGTGCCGTGGCACCGTGGATAGCTTTACAAAATGCAAACAGGCAAATGCCCAAATTTTCATAGGGTATCTCCATTGTAAGCTGTGTTTCAGCGTTTTCCTGCAGAGGTATCATTACAGAAGCTAAAGTAACGTGGCAGAGGCCAGTAAGGATGTGGCTGGGCCCATTTTCTATTTAACTCCATATCATCTGAAAGCTAGATTAAATCTACGTATATGCAATGACCTCTTTTGGCATTGCCTATAGCCCATTTTCTATTTAACTCCATATCATCTGAAAGCTAGATTAAATCTACGTATATGCAATGACTTCTTTTGGCATTGCCTATAACTGGCGCCAACAAGTCCTTCAAATTCCTTCCCAGATCTCAAAAATACGGTGAAAGGACTATGTCTATTTATGAACATGAAGTGAGGTGGGATGGTTAGGCTGGGATGTGGCTAGAAGCAGAGGCTGAATCTTCTTGCTCTCCTGCTGCTGGGCAACTCTTTGGGCCATAGTGCCTGTTGTCAGCAGGACGACTGCCTGCCTGTGTGAGGGCAAGTGGCAGCAGCAGAAGGAGGCCAGTATGGAAGCAGGAAAGCTCCTTGAGGACTCACCTACCAGCTGAGCCAGTGCTCAGCTCCAGTGAAGTCCATTACAGCAGGACCAGCTCTGGGTAGAGCAATTTGATCAATGCTCTAAGCCTTGGCAGAATTTAGTCCATGTGTTTATAGATATCATGGGTTTGGTTTTGCTCCCTCTTTTTGTAATGCTGCAAATAGAAATAAAAGTAATGTTATAAATACAAATAAAAATTAACACAGAAATACCAAGATCCTAAAGATATTGTATATATACATACATGTACATTTTTCATACAATTTTTTATTAGCATTTTTCCCTCCACCAAGACATGCTACAGTTTATTGGGAGGACCACAGCTGACTTCTTCAAAACACAAGCCCAGATTGATCTGTTCTTGTCTGTTTCCACACAGACAGTAAGATTTCAGTGAGCTCATGTTTCAAAAGGTTTCAAAACAAGCCTTTTCCCTTACTTTCCCTTCTTTCCCCTCCCTTGCAGAGCTCCTGCTTTTGCTTCGCAGCAGGCATGGTGCTATGTCCCCAGTTGCTAAAGGGAAGTCAAATGACCATTTTTAATGAGGTGTAGCAACCCACAGGCGTTAATCTAGACTGTCTCCAAACTTCTGTGTTCCACAACAGTGCTTGAAGAATTGTCAGTGTGTTAGGTCCAAATATACCTCAGCTTTTTCAGACACATTGTACTTCTAGTTCAAGTCTGGCTAAGCAGAAGAGATTGCCCTGCTATCCCTGGTGAGTGCTGCTCTGTTACAGACAACCATCTGGTGTACATATCTATTTTATTAGATCTGGGAAGATCCTCAAGTGAAAGAGCCCAGGGAGAGGGTGAGTGTTTTGGACATAAGTGTGTCTCCCCACACTTCAAAAAACAACAAAAAGAAGAAACACCCACCCTACGCATCTCCCCAGCTCTCCAATAAAAAAAAAAGTATTTTTTATCTTTACCACACAGAGACTTTAAAATACATTTGCCTAGCAAATAATATAGCTTATTTATCCGGTCTATTACACAAGTCAGGTAAGTCCAGTCCTTGATGTGCTGAGTGCACATTCTGGTACACAAAATAAATGCCTCAATTTGGGTACAACGAAAGCTCTTACTTGGGTCACATTGTGTATCACAGAACATTCAATTTCTTAAGTTCCTTTCAGTGCTCTAGAAATTAATATATTCATATCTTAGTTGCATTTGGGAATAGAAAACAAAACTATCGGTTTTGATTTTTGCTGTTAATTTGTTCCAGAATCAGTGCTTTTTAAGTTTATATAACACAAGTGCCTGCACAGTTATTAATTAAAAAAAATATGCAGAAACTGTTTATATATTGATTTTACTATAAGCAAAATATTTTGGAACATAAAACTTTGACATCTTTTAAAACAAAACCAGACCTGTCATCCTCAGTATCATTATTTTAAGGAGAATGCATTCTTTCAACCTGAAGATCAGGAGCTGTTGACTTCAAAACCTTAAACCAGGTGGAGATCCTCTGTGATGCACAACTGGGTACCAGCAATCATTGTTCTTTGTCTCACTTTCCAGACACCGATGCAGGGAGGGAAGCAACTGGAAATGTTCTGATGAAAATAATTGACAAAAAGCCTTGCTGTTGGCATGAAGATAGGAGTGAATCAAACTCACTGCACTTAAAATGCTGCCAAAAAGTGCACCTTGTAAAAAGTCATGAGCTAGTGCTCTGTTAAAGCAGCACAGATTGGGTCCCTATAGAATCATAGAATCATAGAACAATTCA
>NW_009696284.1:0-10784 GCF_000703405.1 Apaloderma vittatum | reverse complement strand
ATGTGCTGCTTAATGGAACTCGGGATGATCTCCTCCACCAGCTTCCTTGGCATTGAAGTCAAACTGACAGGCCTGTAATTATAATTATAATCACAGATTATTCTTGCTTCTCATCTTACAGATGGGTGTTATATTGGCTGACTTCGCGTCTGCTGGGACCTCTGGCTTGGTGATCACCTCTGCCGGTTCTTTCAGCACTCTAGGATGAACCCCATGCAGCCCCAGAGTTTTGTGCACATCAAGGTGTAGCAGCAGGTCACTGACCATCTCCTGGATTGTGAGGGGACATTTTGCTCCTGGCCCCTGTCTATTGGCTTGGGGGGGCTGGCTTCCCTCAGTAAAAGTGTTTCTGTTAATAAAGTCTGTGGCAAAGAAGGCATTAAGCACCTCAGCCTTATTCTTGTCTTTGGTTCCCGTATTTCCTCCTGGGTCTAGCAGAGGATGGAGGCTCTCCCTGCTCTTTCGTTTACTATATAGTGTATAGTGATCTCTGTAATCCCTTGCCATTTAAAGGTTTTACCTCTATATTCCTAAAAGTGGAAGTTATTCTGTCATTTCAAAAATTTTAGCAAGTTACATTACTATTTTCTAAACAGTACCAATTTGATCAAATTTTAACAGAGGCCAATGACATTGGGGTTTTTTACCTACATGGCCATATGCATAATAAAGCGGATTAGTTTCAGGCTAAGAGAGGGTCATGTGATAAAGAGGAAAACATCATTAAACCATTAAACAAAAAAAAAGAAGAAAACAACTCACAAAAGAATTTCAGCTTTTATTCCAGGAATTATTTTTTCTTATAGAAGAAAAAAAAAAAAAAGCCTTTTAACTAGGTCACAAGACTGACTGCATCACTCCTGTGCTAGATCAGGTTAGATGTACCAGGCCTGGTAAGGCACAAGTACAGCTGTACAATGACCCCACTTCAGCTCTGGTCTGTCAAAGGAGCAGTGGATCGATCAGTATTTCTGTGAAAGGAAGCAGCTTTTTAAAACTTCCTCAATATTAGTGTTATATTGAACCACTTCCGTTTGATTTGACTTAACCACTGAAGCCTGGGTTTCCTTTATTGGGGACCGATATTGCTTAATAGTCTATTAAATTTCCCTGGTATTAAATAAAGGCATTTACAGCATTCCAGCATCATGTGTTAGTTTACAATCTGGTGATAAATTTGCTTACCAGAATTGCTACTTTCTGTATACAAACCTCTTCATCTGCTGTAGACCTTGAAGTTAAATAATTTTGAATTCTCTTCCTCCATTTTTCACTTTCGGACAGAGAAGTCAAAGGAAGGTAATGTCCTCTGGGTGTTTTTTACATTTTTTTTTTGTTACATTTCCGAACTGGCCAATTGAAACTTAATTGGAACATTGTACAGCCAATTCCAATTCATGCAGACATGAAAAATTTTAGTTTGAGAAGGAGTAACTATAAATGCGTGAAAGAATTGCAACGTAGGAATTCATCAGTTTTCACAGACATGCCTACAGAACTGTGATGTGGAAAGCAAACTGATAACATTACCTCATAGCTAAATATATCATTACAATGAACAATGTTCCAAGATGTAGTCATGGAAGTCTTGGTCCAAAGAATTGCAGCAATTTGTGGTATTACTGCTTTCCTCTCACAAGGAGCTGCTGGAAGATACCACATCAACATCATGCACTTGAGTACAAAGTTAACTGGGTAAGCAGCAGTGGGCAGAGTAGGAATGATTTCAACTTCCACAACCATCACAGCCGAAGGCCTGAATTGTTCACACTTTACCAAAGACAAATCTGAAGAGTATATAAGCAGCATGGATTTGAAGTGTAAAGCTACTATGAAAGTTAGAAAATAAATACAAATCACTTTCAGTAAATCTATTTAACTACATAATGTCATTTTAAAAAAGCATACAGTCTTTTCTTGGAGAGCTTGAAATGTTACCGATTATTAAACCACCTGTCAGTTACATGAAACATTCTGAAAAGCTTAATACACAAGCTTTTTGGGTATTTCCCATGTAAATTCTTCTCTCCCAAAGTGCCCATAGCATGCCGTTTTTTGGTAGATTGGCCTCTTCAAATCCAGCTCCCTTAATGAAAAGAGAAAAAAAAGCAAGTCTTACACTTAGCTCTATTCCAAGACATATTATGATTTAGACACATCAGAGGGATAATCAGTATTATTCCTGGAAGAAAAACAGTAAAACCCAAGTGTTGTTTCCAAGTCTAATCACTCAGATTTACAGCAGGAAAGTTAGTAATCTGATGGTTTCGGTTTTAAAGTGGGTAGAAATAGTCAGCTTTCTTCAAACGTGTCACAGATGCAGTAAGCATGCAGTTAGGCTTTATAAGGCTTACAGTGCAGAAGCATTACAATTTGAATAAAGTTCAGCTATACCTGTGCAAGCATTATGTTTTCTGTTACTGCAAGTGTAATATAGAATGTTTTCTATTGCTACTGTTCCAGAAAAACAGTTACAATCTCAAAAGAAGCAGCCAAAGGTGATGATCTGGTGGACTGAGTAACTGTGGAGGTTTAACTGTTTATATAGATGTACAAAATCACTGTTTAGAATGGGGCTTAATGCTGATCATGTCTAGATAAATAATGAAAGTGCAAGTCATGATTATTGCTTTTTAGCCTTTATAGTATAGAGGATTGCAGCTGTGCTAAATGATTAGACACAGGTATCTACACAGAAGTTTCTCTTCATTTAATGAAAGGCCTGAAATATTTTATTCTACCTGGGCTCTCTTCCGTGTGGTATTAGGTTAATTATCTCTGAAAGCACATTTAAAATAGATGATTCATATTGTAAGCTGTTAGAGAGAAAACTGGTGAAGAAACAGCAAAGTAAGGAGACACACAGTAATACAAACAGGATAACAAAGAAGTTTCAGATGGTGAAGAGATTACACATTCTCGCTCTTATGGGGTCATTTATGAAGTACAGCAGCTAACTCTTGTTTCAAGTAATATTTTGTGCACATGCTCCAATGCCTATTACAGTCATTTGTGCTTGACCCTACTACAAAAGCCATCAAGCTGACTAAATGAAAAGACATCATGAAGTACTTTGGTTGCACGGGATTTTAAAAATTGTGAGGTAATGTCATGGTGTAAACAAGTTTGGCAGCCAAAAACTATGCATCTCCTCGCTCAACCTGCCCCAATGTGGGGAACGGAGTGAATTGGAGGGATAAATGTAAGAAGACAAGGGGTAGATTGAGATAAAAACAATTTAATAAATTAAATAAAATTAAAATTAGAATGGTAATAATAGTAATAATAGAGTATACAGAATCACAGAATCACAGAATCACAGAATCACAGAATCACAGAATATTAGGGGTTGGAAGGGACCTCTGAAGATCATCTAGTCCAACCTCCATCCCAGCACACCCAACCACTACACCATAGCCTCAAGTGCTAGATCTACTTTTTTTTTAAACACCTCCAGGGTTGGTGACTCCACCACCTCCCTGGGCAGCCTGTTCCAGTGCCTCACCACTCGTTCAGTAAAGAACTTCCTCCGAATATCCAATCTAAACTTACCCTGACGCAACTTGAGGCCATTTCCCCTTGTCCTGTCATTAGTAGTTAGAGAGAAGAGACCAGCACCAGCCTCGCTACAGCCTCCTTTTAGGTAGTTGTAGAGGGCAATAAGGTCTCCTCTCAGCCTCCTCTTCTCCAGACTAAACAAACCCAGTTCCCTCAGCCGCTCTTCATAGGGCATGTTTTCCAGACAATGTGCAATGCAATTGCTTGCCACTCACTGTCTGAGGCCCAGCTCACTCCCTGCTAGCAATCCCAAAAGATGAAATTTGAAAACCACAATCCCAGAGGAGAGAGAGCCCCAGCTTCCTGGCTAACTCTCATCTATATACTGAGCATGACATTGTATGATATGGAATATTCCATTGGCCAATTTGAGTTTGCTGCTCTGGCCATGCTCCCTCACAGCTCCTGGTGCACTTGCACACTACCAGGACACTGGAAGTTGAAAAGTCCTTTATTTCTTAGCAGCAAGTGGAAACATCAGTAGATTATGAGTATTCTTTCACATACAAAATCCCATACTGAATCTGAAATACAGCACTATTGTAGCTGCTAAGAAAAAACTATCTCTATCCCAGCCAAAACCAGGACAAACATTTAAAAAGGAAAAAATCACTGAACAATGCTCATGGTTTTACCAGCTTTCTTCACTTCTTCCTGCCTTCAACACTTCCAGGGCTATGATAATGTATTTTGAAAATATAGCATTTCTGAGCACATCAAATCAAGGAAAGTATCTGGGAACCACCACAATAAATTACTTACAGTGACGAACTGTCCTCATGACAAAAGGAAAGAAGAGTGTTGATTATACTTGTGAACTGATAACACTTGGAAAACATTACCTAGCAACAGAAGTTGCCATGATACCTTGCATTATCTCAGATTATTAAAAATATAAGTCAGCTCTACTCTCAACAAGCACGTTCAGGAAGTGTTCTGAAAAGGAGTGCAAAAAGCTGGCCACACCAGCAAATGCTTGTCAGAAATGTCTTTCCCTTTTTAAGGGAAAAAAGAGACTTCCTATTCACTACCACGCTTGGAGTCCAGATTACTCTAGAATCATATCAATCATTTTCAAATACAGAGCTCCCATGTCACTTTCACAGAGTATAATAAGAGGCGAACTTACAGTGTGGTTGTTCCCTTAAAAAAAAAAAAAAAGAGATAGTGTTTGTTTCTATTAGTTACGAAATTTCTAGTAAGTCCAGCCTGCCAAGTTTGGTGAAAATCAGACAAGAGATTCGAAAGTTCTTCAGGTCTGAGAAGATAAGCCTGTGCCATCAGGAAGTTGTGCCACAAACAGGCAAAAAGCTCTACCTCCTAAAAGTTTACATAAACAATTATATGAGTTAGCCACAAAAGGGAAAGAAAGAAGGAAAAACGCTAGGATCAAATTACAGCTCCCTGGAATGTAGGTAGGTTACTCTCGATAAGGATCTGTGCTGATCTCTTCTCCAGCCCTTTCTTCTCTCGATGAAAAGTGTAATTCTAGTGCTTCTTTAAGTGCAAGGATTATGTTTGTCTAAAAGACCTGGTCCAGAAATACTCCAGAAAGGAATATAGCTGTATGAGCTACAGGTTGTGACCTAAGCAGATTTGGGTTTTCTTGTCCTCTCTGACAGCATAGAAACCTCAGTGACGATTCTGGTAGCAGCTGAACTTTCACTTCCAGACAGCTCATATCATGGCAAGATTTTTATGCTTGTTCTGTTTTTCAGATGCCTACAATGGCTTACCAAATCTTAAGACAGCTTTTAAGACACCTAGATTCCTTTTTAATTAAGCTCACTTTCCTTCAAAGAGGCTGCACAAGACTTCATGACAGCTAGAGATAGGCCCTCAGTGTTCATTTTTTTCTGATGTAGAAGGTCTATTACACTTAGACCTCATGAAGAAGCTAGTCACTTAAGGGTATTCCTTTCTCTTCTGGGCTAATGGCCAGTATCCTCAGACCGGCAATAGCAAATGCCATTCTGCTGCTATTGTGGTAAGGTGATAATTTCTGTGCATGAGCAAAGCCAAATTACAGCACATAACACCCCACTCATTTCAACAGGATTGGGTGTGAGGTAAGGGCACCAGAATCTTTCCATTTTGTGGCATCTGTCTCACAAGTTGTTGCCACCTAATGATCAAAGGCAGGGAGACCATACTTATCCTGGTACCTTTTTCTGAAAGAGCCAGTAATTCTGATGTTTGATAAGATAAGGATTAGGAGCCTTAGACATCCTGTAAACAGACTGGAAAACCTAACTACATCTAACGTCAAATTTTAATTCTGCTTAATCAAGCAAACACCAGCTGACTGATGAACTGCAATGTAGCACACTACAAGCACTACTGGGACATAAAACATAGCATAATTTGGAGCAGTCACACTTATTTGGCACATTTTTTCACCAGATTTATGAATTGGCCTTTATATGTTGTGTTGGGTGCATGGGTGAGGGAAAAGCAGAAATTATAGATTTGTGATGAAGGTGATTTCCATAAAGTTAGGAGACAGAAGCTTTAACATTAAACTCCTGATTTGAGCTAAACAGAGCTAATTCTGTTCAGTAATTTTTATTTCTCAGCTCAGTCTCTTTTAAGAGACTGCACCTTCTGAAGTTAGCAGCGTGTTTTTGTAGACAGTGTCTGCTACTAGAAGTGATCGTGCTGATGTTTACAGTTACTGCCTGGGATTGGGATGCAGAAAGGCTCTTGCTTGTATTTATTTCTTTAGTGACCAAGGTCACTGCTAGATCTTGTGTGCCACGCTGGCAAGTGTCTGGAGGTAAGAAGGGTTACAAGGAAGTAAAATGTTGCACCTCCAGTGGGTAACAGACAGGACAAACGACCAACAAGTGTATTCCATTCCATTCCATTCCATTCCATTCCATTCCATTCCATATACATCATATTCAGTATAAAATTGAGGGATCACAAGGGTTTAGGCCCCTTTTTCTTCTTCAATGGCCACCGCCCAAGAAGGACTCTGTCCAGTCTTCTATCTTTGATCCTGATCCTGAGTTCCTGAATCCAGCTCCCATGTCCAGCTCCCCTCTGCTGCTGAGCCTGGGACTTCCCCAGTGCCGCCTGCTCTGCAGCATCAGTGGGGACTGCTGTTGAGGGGTGATTTGCGTTCGATATCTGTTTCATATATATGTATATAGTTCATTGTTTTTATTATTTCCTTATTATTTCTATTATTGTTTCATTAAAGCTATTTTAATTTTCTTTTTCCAATCCATAAGTTTCTCTGCCTCATTCCCTTCTCCTTCCCATTTGGGGAGGGAGAGGGAGTTATAGAGTGTCAGCTGGCCCAGCCTTAACCCTCGATGCTGTTAAAGAAAGCATTAAAAATATGATTCCCTTCAGTAAATACCAATAGCACACAAACCTTATGATAGTTCCAAGGCGTAGATCAAAGTTTTTCTGCACAATCTCAAGCAGTTCTTCTTCAGATCTGTCGGACGTTCCATAGTGAAACACTGAGATCGCAAGAGGTTGGCTCAGACCAATAGCGTATGATAGCTGTAGAATACATGTATACAACCCAAGCACAATTAAACAGTGGTTCCTACTTTTAGCTTAAGAGAAAGGCTTATCTTACGTATCAGGGGAAGATTTTATGCACACCTTTTCTACATAAAGAAAGATAGATACATTTTTGCTATTTGTCTTCTATGTTAGAAAATTGTCTGTTTTCCTTGGAGAATGCTCACTCAGATCTAAGTGATATTCCTTAAAAGCAGAAGAGGTGCTTTCTAACCATCCTCAGATGATGCCATTCTGCATCCTTCAGCCTTGGATAGACACAAGGATTTCATGTCTTTGAAACTGGAGACTCTGAGACCTGCAAATATTTCTTTCTTTCTTTCTTTCTTTTTTTTTTTCCTGAGGCAGAGAAAAGATTATCCAGGAAACGATGAGAAAAAGCTCCATGGTCTCAAAGCGCGCATAACTTGTCTTCCCAAAGTGAGTTATTTTCGTGCACTCCCCAAAACTTCATCTAGTATTTCCATGTACTTCTTAAAACAGAGCTATTAGAAGTAGACAAAATAAGCCAGGAAGTATTCTCTGTCATTTCACCTCATTCAAAGGAAGACAGAGTTGCTCCATCGCTCCTTTCTGTCATTACAAGAATTCTGTCTATTCAATTATTTAGTAACCAAGAATTGGGTTTTTGTTAGAAACTGACCTAAATATTGCTATCTTCCCCTTAGCTAATTTTGAGATCATGCTAAGCGTGTCTTTTATTGACTAATAAGCTGACAATTGTAGAACATACTAAATGAAGCCTACATGGAATCTGTGATAACATACAGCTAATTAGTCTAATTAGTCTGCAATTTCCTCTATTATCCATTTTGCCCTTTCAGTATGAAAAAGAGGTTAGCATGGACACAGTATACATAGCAGAGGCAGCTCAATTGTCAGCCTCGGTGGAGGCTGGCAAGGTCTTAATATAGCACACAGACACTAACAGACTGAAAACACTTTTGCATTTCCACTTGAAAAAATTTTCCTCTTGTTAATCTTTAATCTAGCCTTCTATAACTTCACAGAATATTTGTTTTTCTTCCCTCCTATGCTTCTCTCTTCTCTCATTTTACCTTCACTGCTAATATCTGGTATCTACATAGCTCCTGTTAACAAAATCAGTCTTGCCTTGTCTAGAGTCAGGCTCTGGTGTTTAACTGGAATTAATTTAACTGGTGAATTACTGGAATAACAACATTCCCCGGTTACTCGAGAACTAAGACAGTGATGTATGTGCTTAAAAATGCCGTTCAAATTGTCCTCTCAGAAAAAAAAAATAAAAAACCCCAACAATTTGCTAATGTTCACGATTTGTGCTTGGCTTATTCTCAAACTTCCCTTTCCTTGACTAATTTAAAACTTTATGTTTACTCAGGTATCAAACACATACACAATATCTAAAGCCAGGAGCCTTGTTTCTAACTCAGGTGTCTGTGTATAATGTCATTTATCACATTTAGTGCGCCTCTCCTCTGGTCCATGGAGAAAGAAAAAGGTTTTAAACTTTGCAGCAGATATCAGTCAGATCACTGCTACTTTTCATTGTAGTAATTTGTTGTACTGCGTTAATGTTGTTTCATAGCAGCTACTCAGAATAAGTATGCATATGAACAAGTATTGCAGACTACAGAGATGAACACACTGAGCTCATATTCAATGGTGAAGCTGGCTAGGGGTCAATAAAACACCTCTTTTGACTTCTTAGACTTAGTAGTCTCAAAAACTTATGCACGAGGAAGTACGTACATTTTTTCTGAGTGTATAAGACTGATGACAGTTCTTGTTCTAAACTCTTGAAAGAAAATTGACTTTTGCTTTTAGTAACACATCACACCCTAGTAGTATACTAGGAACACACAGTACAGAACTCATGGTAACTTTAAGGTAATTTCAAACACAGCTTAAAATGGTTTAAGGTGCAAATAATATGACCATATAGTACAACAGGTTGCACATCTACAACTAGACACTGCTAACATAACTGTATGTAATGTGCTGCACAGACCAGGTTGGAGTGCTGGGCGTACATGTGTGTTCAGGGGATCAGTAGAGCTGCTGGAAGTAAAAGCAAGGATGATTCAAAGGAATACGCAGAGCAAGGATGGCAACAAAGTTGGAGAAAGAATACTACTGAGACCATGCTCCTTGTTTCAGGACCATCTTGGCCTGCGTCTTTGGCTTCCCTTCTAGGGCTCCTTAATAATGTACCCTCAAGAGGAACTTTCTGGAGCCCCATTTTACTATGAGAAATGCTTCTCTGAAACTGGAGCAGGCCTTTGATCGTAGAGCCTATTCTGAGGGCATGACCTCACACGAGAGAGAATTTCTGTTACGATGTATTACTTTCACGGTTGCTTTTACCTGGATTAATACTCTTTTACAGAGACCAGCTTTCACCAGAGATTTTGCGATCCAGCGAGCTGCATACGCTGCAGAACGATCAACTTTGGAGGGATCTTTTCCAGAGAATGCACCTCCACCATGGGCTCCCCAACCTCCATAGGTATCAACAATGATCTTCCTGCCAGTTAGTCCAGCATCACTCTGCAGAACAAGCAATTGAATACATTCATGAGACAACAACAGTTTACCCAATCTCATACTAGGTTATTGAGTACAGCTTTATTTTGTATTTGCCACAGATACAACTTGTTATTTACAGTGTTCACCTTCACAAGCAACTGTTTAATGAAGGAGGTCTACATGACTCGAGTATTTTTCAGAGACGTACTAAACTGCCTGTGCTGCAGTCACTTTTGACGACTGGTAAGAGTATAACACAACTGTAAGCATCACAAAAAGTGTGCTTCCTTCCAGTCAGTAATCATGAAATTCTGTCTCTGGATTATGGTCAACGACCTTACTCCTTAACAGTTGATGGAGGCCAAGACTTTGAAAAGAAAAAAGTCTTCCTAAAAAACAGATCACATGTGACCTAAAAGGTTAACAAGCTTCACTTAGATACACATACTAAAAGAGAAGCAGGCACTTCACAGAGCTACACCTCAGTGATGCCAGCACAAGAGTACTGAGAAATTTCTAGCTGAGTTCACTTTAATGATTGACTAGAGGCACAAGGACCACTTGGTACTACTCTTCTTTCTTCTTCACGCTTGCCTGAGCGACTGATAGTTGTATCCCATCCTCTCACGTAGACCTTTGTCTCCCTCCTACAGCTTGGTGATCTGATCCAATTTGTTCAACCAGCAGAGAATTACTGCCTTTCTGTCACCAAAGCTGGTGACTGCCAGCTCGTAAATGAACTCCATCCCGAAAGAGAATAAACTGCATTAATCTACTGATTTTAAATCCTCAAATAAGTAATACGGAAGTAAAGCTCACATATATTCCTCAATGAAAGCTGTAACCCTCCATCATCCTAATGTGATTACAAGTATACCTTGAAGTTTTACCCATTCATTGCACTCTTTATGCAGAAGTAGACAGTTTTGTGTAACAAAACTTATATAATTTCACAGCAATTACCCCCTTACCCAGTATCAGCATCGGGCGAGAAGAACATGTGTCAAATTCTAATGACTATTGAGACTTAATACATTAAGATCTTCCTTAATATTTGTTTAGCTTTGTGAAAAATTTAAATGTAGAACATGAGATCACTTGTTATTTTCAGTTTTGATTATTTGCTGTGCTTCTCCATGGACATCCCCTTGCCACAGGGGAGAAGCTTGCATGCCCTT
>NW_009696283.1:57478-69416 GCF_000703405.1 Apaloderma vittatum | reverse complement strand
GTCCAGGTCCCTCTGTAGAGCCTTTCTACACATCGTCACGCCCACACAGCTTGGTGTCATCTGCAAACTTGCTAAGGGTGCAAGTGGAAAAGCCTCAAGGGAGTAAAAATAACCCACAGCTCTTCTTGCCCAACTCTCGAAATCTTGCCTGGTTTCTGGAGTTGGCAGCAAGAAACTCCAGGGATGCTCAGGCTTGGCAGCCCCGTGTGTGTCAGAGTCCAGAATGTCAAGCGCAAGGAGCCAGAGGGAGCACGACTCTTCGGTGGGATGGAGGGATAAAAGATGAGTGATCAACCAGGTGCTCAGCCCACTGAAGCACTCAATGCCGTGAGGAAAATAATTAGCACCTAAAATGAAAAGGGACCAGAATCCAAGGATGCCAAGAGAGTTAGGAGAGAAAAAACAAACAACCCAACCCAATCAACAACAACAAAAACCCCAAAAAAAACAACTTGCCATGGAAGGTGCAGGTAAACAGAATTAAATGCAAACAGAGATATTAAGTGACGTTTTCAAAAGTGGTTTAGGAATCCTAAATTCCATGTTATGCAGGACTTTAATTTCCATGGCTACCAATGAGGTCCGAGCTATGGGGAGCCTGACTTGAAGGATATTTAAATACCTAAAATACAGTCCTGAGGCCAGGGACTGGAAACTATTCACTATGAAGAAGTCTCTTGGTGTGACCAGCGTCTTTCGAAGCCTCTGGCCAGACTCACACAGATCGATTCCTCCTCCATCCTAGGAGCCTCAGCCAGCTTAAAACTGGGATTTGGGATAGCCTGTAAACTTTCCCCAATATCCCATCTCTACAAGTGAATGTTGTTGAGAGTTTGGCTCCAGTGTCATTCTGAAAACCATTCCAAGTGGCTCAAAGCCACTAACAAGAGCCCAGCACAGTCTGGGCAGTGGCTGCACTTGCAGTTTGTAAATAGAATCCATGAACAACGAGCAGAGATCCAAAAAGGGCTTAAAGGTAGGAGGCTGCAGACAGGGGCTTGTATAACATGAAAAAGAAGAATAAAGCAATGGCAGGGAGGACCTCGGTCCTTCTCAGAGGATGTGTGGGTACCGCGGTTGTCAGGGACATGGATGTGCACTATGGAGGGATGCAGAGAAGATATTTTGTGAGCACAAAATGGAGGGATGGCTGGAGACAGCAGCTTCTTTACTGTGATTCACGAAATGCGTGCCCAGAGTGTGATCTAAGCGCAGCTCCTTGCTTCAGAGACCCATCTGTTATCTCACCATCGGTAAATCAGCCCCGTCGGAGAGGCTGTCTGATAATGCTGCCTAAGTCCCAGCAAGGAGGTACAGATAAACCCCTCCAGTGCTTTTTTTTTTTTTTTTTTTTTTTTTTTCTTGTTTATCCCCTGCTGTAAAGGAAGCTTATTCTGATCCATTTGATCTCCCCTTAGTCACCTAGCCCAGGACACAGGCGGCTCCAGAAGAGCAGGCTCTGCCTTTCACTCAAGTTTGCGTTTCCATCCATCCAGATATTTTCTCCAGATGATTCCCTGGCCCACCAGCTAGCAAACACACAGGGCACCCACAGGGTGTTTTGTCCAGGAACATCTGTTGGTGACAGTCACCCATCACTCACCTCTTCCAAATCCACCAGTGGCCAGCTCAGCCCAGTGCCGGCATCCCCAGGAGCTCCGCACCAAGGTCCTCACAGGATGCTCCTGGTTGTATCAGCCACGTTTCCAAACATCACCTCTTGAATATGACACCCTAGACAGTTAAGCCCCCTTCTGGAAAAGTACTAGAGACACTCCAGCCTTGTCTTCAGGCTGTGCAGCCAGCAGGTGAAACACCCTCAGGGACCCTGTTCTGAAGCCCTTGATCGTGGATTTCCTCAGGAGTCTCCATCACCCAGAGGCAGCAGCAGTGAAACATAAAGAGGGGCTCAGAGGGCAAAAATGAGCAGACAAGAAGAGTCAGATATGCCTCAGCTCAGGACTGCCTTACTTAGAGCTGGCACAGCACATTTCTCCATCTTGGCCTGTTCCCTGCCAAAGCTTTAATTTCTCATACCAAAAATACAAAATGAACAGTGAAGCTCTAGAGGACTGAGGCACTTGCACACGTCACAAATGAGCTGCTTCGTAAATCCTTGTGCGGCCAAGGGATTTGAAACCACAGGAACCGAAGGATGGTTTATGCCGTCCTTATTCAGCTACTCACAAAGCAGCTCCCCCTGGAGCCGTAGGGCCTCCTTTCTGTCTTTGGGATGCTGAGGAGCCAGATCAAGGGTCAAGGGAGAAGTATGACTTCTCCTGACACTTCCTCAAGCTCACACCAACCGAGCCATCTCGACACTTGACGGTTTTATCTTCAGCACTTCTGTAGGTGACGTCATGGGGTACCTGGGGGCACCTGATGTGAGTTCTGGATGTGCCAGCATTTCAAAGAAATAACCACCTTCACCTGAGCAAGTCCCAGTCTGGGGTTACAGCCAAGCCAAGACTTCCAGGGACGCGATGAGTAAAACCTGGTCCTGCAGGCACTGAGCTCATCAGGCAACCCAGCAGCCTCCCTTCCCTCTCCTCTACAAAACTTCATTTTTTCTTGCCTTCAGGTGAGAAGATAACATCCAGTACCAAATTTCCATCAGAGGCAGGGATGATGCGGCTGCAGCCCCAAACTCTTACTCTGGGAATGGTGCTTGTGACTCAGCCACAACTCCTGGTGTGAAGCTGGACAAGTCTAAAACCTTTGCCTCCTGCAAAAGTGGGACAGGTAAGGACTGATTTTCCCCCAGTCTTTGCTCTTCTTCTCTGCTAAAATTGTAAACTATCATGGCCAGAAATGGTTCAGACAATCACACTGCTTCTAGGCTTTTCCTTAATGCAAATAAATACTTCCATTAAGGCCATGCTAATCAAACGCTCAATAATGCTGACACAACATCAATACCAGTGCCTTAAGTGAATGAATGTTACCATTTAGGATCTTTGAACAGTCATCCTTTATACCAAAGCTTTTGAATTTAATGTACCACTATAAAAAGAACCAAAAAAAGACTTGGTGAAAACCCCGAACAACTTGTGAACAGGCCAATAGTGCCTGCTAGCCGCCAGTGGCACGCTGAATTACTTGGGATGCCCCGAGCTGGGGAATAGCAGATGTACCTGGCAATTCTCCTTTGAGAGCTAAAATATAAATGTCAAAACACCTCATTTGATCCCATCTAGCTCTGTTATTAGAAATGCAAGGAAAGTACCCAGATGCATGCAGGTAGCACCAGGATTATTTATATTTTTACTCCTACAATTATTATTAGAGCTGAAAAGATCCTTAGGCACAGCAAGACCATTATAGAATAAAATATGAAAGCAAATTGCAGAGGAGGGCAAAATAATTGAAGTAATAAGTGAAAACACATAATGCACAAGAAAATATTGTAATCCAACAGTGACTTTCAGAGTTGTGAAACTGGGAGGCTTCCACAAGAGGAAAACCAAGCAGCATGCACTTAGGAGAGACTCCATAACGCTGAAGTGCTTTGTGTGAGCTGCTTTAAAACAATTCTACCTGCATGGTTTGATATTGTCATTAGAAGCAAAGACCTTTCTCCCAAAGCCTGGTTTTAGTGTTAAAGGTTTAACATCAGCGGAATAAATCAATGGCCATTAGACTACCGGAGAGTGTTAAGGTCAGCTGAATTAATCCAGTCCAAGGGGTTTAACATTTCGTAGTAATGCTTTTATGGATCCGCTCCCTCGGCTGTAGCACGCTGGGGACACGACTTCCCCTGCAAACCAGGGCAGAGAGATCCAGCCTCACGCTCTCACGGGTCTCACAGGTGGCAGGAGCCCAAGGCGGGGGTCTCAGGGAAAAACCCACCCTCCAGTCCCAGCGTGATTGCAGACATCACTGCAGGAGCAGCTGTGACCCTCTGGAGATGGGCAATATCAGCACGTAAAGCATCTGATAACCCACAGCCACAGTCACCTCAGGGCGCAGGGTGACAGAGGAGCTCCTGCACTGTGATAAGGGATGCGATGAACATCCCACAACTGTTTGCACTCGCAGTGCACACCAGATGCACAGCCTCATCTCCAGACATCCCTTCAAGACGACAAGCTCTGTGTCCTAGGGAAGGACAGCCACTACCTCTCCTTGGCCGTCAGCTTTTTCCCTGGCACCAAAGACCCCACGAAGAGCCACAGCCTGAGCTCTTATCCCACCTTCCCTCCAGCTCGCCTTTTGATTAGATGAGATACCTCCCCAGCCCATCACTCTGGAGCCAAACCAGCCACGAGCCACACCAGCTGCACGGTTTGCTCTTGCAGAGGCCCTGCACACAGTCACCGCCAGCCCCTGCTCCCCTCTTCTGCCTTATTTTCAGACAAGCACCTCTCGCTCCTTGGGGCAGTCGCTCACAGCTCTGCTTTGCAAACATCTTTGCAAGTGTCCCTGCTGTGTGTCTTTGCTGGTGTCCCTGCCCACAGGTGTCTCCATCCTCCTCGTGCATGGTCTTTAAGGAGAGGTGACTTGGGGAGTCTTTCCCTGAGCCCCTCCTTCTGCACCATACACAGACACACACATGCATTTATGCACACACACGTATATTTTTAGATCATTAATGCCGATGAGATTAAGCATTTTCAATTGAGCAGTTTTTCCACAGCCTGAGGGCTCTCTCTGTTCCCTTTGTTTTCACTCTCCTTTCCCACCCTCACTGCCCAAAAGAGCCCATTTAAAGGAGGTCTCTGTGTTGTGGGCCTGGAACGTGTGGGGTCCTGGGAAGCCCCGAGCAGGGCTCATCAATACTGCAGCTCACTCTGGTATATGCAAAACAACCGCAAATAACATCATTCAGCTTACTGAACCTTCATACCACCCATCCTCCAGGATGTTCCCTGAGGCTCACTTGTATTTTTGCCACAAGGTCTTTAGTTTAGTGGATTTTTTTTCCTTGCAAATATGAAACACATCTTGATAAATGACATCCCTGCTTTTATGGCTTTTCCCCTTGTCTCTCTCATATATTTTGCCCATTTACGCAACTCTTCCTTTCCCCTCCCCGCTCTCCCGAGGCTTTTTATCTTATGCATCATTCATCCCAGCTTACTGTCTTCTTTTAACACAGGCTTCTGGGAGATGCATATCTCCTTGAATTCCTTCTTCTCCTTCTGCCTTGCCCTGATTTGCACTCACACACACACTTCCCCATCCCTACAGCTGCCTGCAGCCTTGCCGGGAACACCACATCCACACAAGAGCAGAGGGAAGGAGAACAGCATCAACACACCTTTCACCAAACCCTGAGCAAGAGCCATGTAGTTTAAATGACCAGAACCTGGTCCAATATTATCCAGTGGGATAAGCGGCTGCTGAGCAACGGCCATCACAGCAGGCGCTAATATTTCCACCCTGAATATTGCTGCTGCACTTCTGGTTTTTGCCAGTTCTCAGCAGGGGACCAGCCAAGTATGGGCACAGCTCTGGGATACCTCAGTCCCTCCTCTCACCCTTTCCCCATGGTCTTGTTCAAACCCACTGCAGATCCACCAGAAAACCCGAGTCCCTCTGCCACACTTGCCGCATTACAGCCCAACACTCCAGAAAACTCACTCACTCTGCCCAAACGTGCTTTCTTCTGAACAAAAATGACAGTCTTGGGTAACGACAAGAAAGACAAATGCAAGCGCACAAGTAAAAGCTTGGAAAGGCTTTCCAGTTCTCTTCTGAAGTCTCTCAGATTTCTATCAGCTACAGAAGCCTGTAAATGTCCCATCTCTTGTTCCTGACACTAGTTAAAAAGGTAAAAGCTGCTGAGAAATTACCACCTATGCACAGGGCTGTTAGGAGAGCTCACAGCTGGGGCTTTGGCCTCTTGCTGGGGGTAAAGAACAAGACGGAGCCATCTCCATCTCCTTTCACCGGGTGCTGGCCCCGGTGTTGCTCTCCAGAGTGCCTGTGCCTGTCAGGTGCGTGGGACTAGCACATGGCCAACACTTCCCTACTGGGACTCAAACACGCATCAGATTTTAGAGGCAAAGCACAGCAAACTACAGCTGAGGAAACATAACAGCTTTCCAGAGACTTTTTGCCTGTACTGAATGAATTAACACAGCAGGTCCTTCTCTCCAGCAGCTCCTCTGTTACCCCGTAGCTCAGAGACTTTTTCCACACAAGTCCATAGCTCTTGTGCCTTGCAGAGCTAACAGACACATATATAGGCAGGTGTAGGTAAGCGTGACACGGCTTTCAGCCTTTCCGGAGGGCAAGAGGTTTGACTGCTGAGCTGCCAAAGCACCAGGTGCTGTGGAGCAGCAGCAGGGCCGAACCTGTGAGCGCAGATATGGACGTGGGGCAGCCTAATGCCAAACCACCCCTGGGGACCTTTTGGGAAGGATGGTCCCTCAGCAGTGTGGTGAGACAGAGGCGAGATGTTTCTGGCTGATATTTGGCCACATCCAAATGCAATTCCAATGGTTTTAGTGGATCAGAAACACTTGGGTTCCTCCCAGTGTACCACCGTCAGGCTCCACCCAAGGCTTGGCATCCCACTGAAGGTTGGGGGGACCCATCTGGCTGCTTCAAAGTGCACCTCGGGAGAAAAGTGAGGGTAACCAGCCATAGTGAAGGACCCTGGGATTGCTCCAAGACCGTGGCTGAGGGCTGATCCCACCTGGACCTTGCTTCTGCATCCAGACATGGGGTGCACAACCAAGTGGGACCCCAGGCAGGTTATCAGCTCACAGTTCCCTTACTCAGCATTTGCAAAGTGCAGTTCACTTCTGAGAGGATTTCAAATTAAGCTCTTTAAGTAACAAAGTAAGATTTCTCTTTAAAACCTCTATTTAATCACATAATCCTAAGGGAAGACCTCTCCTCCCCTTATGGGGAGGGGGGGAAGAGAGAGGTAGATTTGCTGAGGGAGACATAATTACTTGATCCCCATATAATTGGATGATATTTGCTGATTAAATATAGAAAGCCTTGGGGAAAGTTTGATTTTTGACAATGTTTTAAAGATCTTTCAGAAAAAAACAGATACCACCCCCCAAAAAAAACCACAGGAAGAACCAATGAAGAGGCAGGGGTGAAAACCAAAAACCAACCAACCAAAAAGGTCATCTTGGGGTGGCTTTGCAGCACAAGCAGCAGAGCCAGCACCTGGCACCCTTCCCTGGTGGCGCTCCAGGGTGGTGGCCCCCGGAACATCACCTCTCCAGCATTCCCAGTCCCCTCTGCAGACACGCAGATCTCTTGCAGAGACAAAACTCCCAAGACTTGAGCAATTTCAGGAGATTTAGGGCCAGGTTTGGGTTAATCATCTTGCCACAACGCCAGCTCAGCTCCTGAATAACCCAGGACCCGGGAACATCCCGCCCACGCCTCGATGGGAAAACCTGCACAGCATCACTTACATCGAACGGGGCCTTTGGAGAGATCAAAGCTTTACAAGGATCCTTCAAAACGGTTTGGATGTTCTCCATTTAATCTTGGGAGGAGGAGAGAGAAAACAGGGAGGAGGAGAAACACAAACCCAAGAAATATCCGCTGCACAGTGGAGCAGGGGCTGCTGGGGTGAGGCACCACCCGGAAACTCTTCCCACCTAAAGAGTTTAACTTCTCTTTGCAACTCAACACCTCCTTGCAGCTCAAGATTAATCCTCTGCAACAGCTGCAGCTGGGGAAGCCACTGCCCCACCTCTCCGTGCTCTCTGCTGACTGTAGAAACGTGAAAACTTCATTTAAAAAAAAAACCAAAAACCAACCCAACAACAAACAAACAAAACCCTGAGACCACTTCAGAAAGACAGACTGGACAGAGCTCACTTGTTGGTTTGGGTTTTTTTGCAGAAGCTTCACAGGATTTCAATTACAAACGATCATCAGTGGGATGTGCTTGGTTATTAAAACATTAGCAGGAAACACACACCTGAGACAGGCTGGCCAGAGCAAAGTCAGGAAACAAACACTCACCTACAAATTACTGCTTGAAACTCAAGTTTTCAACATAAACATTGGTATCTCTTCCACCCTTTCTTTTTTTTTTTATATCTCACTGAATGTATTGCCAGCACCGATAACGTTACCAGACCCAGAATTTGGGCCAGGCTTGGCACGCCTGGGCTGTCCTGTGCCTGGTCTGAGGTTGGAAAAGGCGTTAAACCTGTGTCTGCTGGTGGCACAGTGGCTCAGACACACAAGCCCAGTGTGAGAGACCTTGTGCTAGAGTCACCACACACACCACCAGCACAGCTCATGCACAAACTGGACAACGCGGCACCATGTCCCCCCATCCCTGGTCCCACCAAGCTGCAAAACTCACCTCAGGCACCGCCCATGAGCAGAAAAACCCTGCAGCACCAACCACCCCGTGCTCAGGGAGCAACCTCTGAAGCCTAAAACCAACCTCCTTCCCTTTGGCCTCTTATAACCTGCCCCAGCGCCCTGCCCAAGGCTTGCGCTCCCTCCTGCTGTCCTTTACAGCAAACCAGATCCACCTGCAGCAAAACCACCTGCTGCTGCTTTTCCTCCTCCAGAGCTTTTCCCCAGCCACATGAGGAGCCAGCTTTGTCCCTGACATTTTAAAAGTAGCCACAAATGTGTTCCAGGAAAGGTGGCAGTGACTTTGGCACGCTGCTCTGGGCGATGTACGAGCTGTTTCACCTTACTTACTCCCCGTCTTGCCGAGGAGGAGGGGTGAGCGAACAGCTGGGTGGGCACCTGGCAGCCCACTGAGGTCAACCCACGCACCCACGCACGTTCGCTCTGTCAGACCTTCTAGAAGCCGTGCGCTCCCCGGGGTACGTGGACAGCAGGAGCCTGGCACTGGAGGCAGCTCCTGCAGGAGCTTTTTGTGCCCCCGTTTCCCCAGGGGCTCTGCTCGGCCACCGCATGGGGCCACTCGTTCAGCTGCGTGCCGCCACTCGGAGATGTGACGAGCGTGCCAGCACTCAGAGACCTCACCAACAATGGAGATCACCGGCTCCAACCCCCATCCCTCCAAGAGAGGCTTGAGTCAAAAAAGCTGGATAATAACTTCAATTTCGGTGGCCTTCCTTCCTCACTGCGGCTTCTCCGTGGTGTTCAGCAGCTTCTGCAGCTTATTTTTTTAAATGAGCCAAAGCGCTTTGTTCTGAGCAGACGATGGGAGCGCAGCAGCGCAGGTATTTCAGCGCTACCCGCATCAGCTGGGCAGAGCTCAGAGCGGCTTTTCTTGTAATGCTGTAAGCCTGCTGCCGAAGAACAATATTTTATTATTAGCGTGCTAATGCCACGATCCGGCGTTTCGCAGCCTCAGCTCCCACCTGCCGAAATCACCCCTGGTTCTTCTTCCGCATTCATCTGGAGAGTGGATTTCCATAACATGTGCATGGTATAACTTATCATTCATGAGGTTGTCTGCTGGAGGAGACCAAAACATGCTAGAAATCCCTTGGGGAACCCCACGTTGTGCTGAAACATGCCACACAGCATCAATGCTATGCAAAGGTACCAGATTTTATTTATTAGCTCCTTCAGGAGGACCACGCAGCCTCAGTGCAATAAAACCACTGTCACCACATGCCAGCGAGGACAACTCTGTTATAACCTGCATCACCCTGACTCTGCAAGAGCCCCCCGTGCTGGTGGAGCCCCTGCTAAGGTGTGACCATGGCAAGGGGGAAAAGCAGACCTTGGCATGCAGAGGTTCGCACTTGGGAGCCGGGTGTTAATCAGAACAAGAAAAGATGTGTTAAGGCTTTATATGCCCAGCCTGCACCCGGGCAAGGCTGCTTAGCTCAGTCGGTTGAGCGTGGTGCTGATAACACCAAGGTCGCAGGTTCGATTCCCGCTGGGTCCCCATGTGTTGCCTGATCTAGTTGAGAGGCGCCCCTGCCCCTGGATTAAATGATCTCTAAGGTCTCTTCCAGCCTAGGCCATTCTATGATTCTATGAAGGGAAAAAAAGAAAAAAGAAAAAAAAAAGGAGAAATGTCCAAGTTAAACCCCAGGCTTAAAAAGATGTGTCATCAGTCAGAGAGGAATAGAACAGCTACAGGGGTGGGAATGAGTAAAACTGATTAAGCAAATCTTTAGAAGCAAGTGGACATGGTTTACATCACATGGTTAAGCAGGGAAGGCAGGAATTGATGACTGAGCACAGGGTGCAGGCAGGTGATGCCGGCAGCTCCACGAAAACCCTCTCCACGGGCTCTCTCTTGCCTAGTGCTGGTGGCTTTTTGAGTAAAAAGCAGAATTATTGATGCTAAGGCCAGGGGAGCAAGACAGCGCTGCCTCTCTGCAGGCTCCATCAAGGGTGTGAGATGCCGTAGGTGACACACCAGCTGCCTGAAGGCGTCATCCCCTCGCTTCTAGACCCCTTACCGAGCTTCACCCCCAGGATGTAGCGATGGCAAAGGCTGCAACAAACCCATTTCACAGCCAAACTTCACAGCCAGGTCCTGTCTGCGTGATTACAGGGGAAACCAACCCGCCAGCAGGGTTTCACCTGCCGTCCTCCCCCAGTCCCAGCTGGAGGAGAAATTAGCAGTTGCCGAGGGCAGCTCAGCAGCTCGGGGGGCTGCGGATAATTTGACAAGCAGCCTCACTTTTCCCGGGGCCAGCCACGGCGCGTGGCTGCGGCGTTTAACAGCTAATTATTCATGTCTTTGATGCTTTCACTCTGTTTTCCAAATAACACATATTTAGCGCTAAGATGATTTAAACAGCTGATCTAATCTGAGCCGCTGGCAAGGAGGATGAAAATTCGCAAGGCAGCAGCGGTTTAAGCTCCCAGATGGCTGCCCCAGAGGTGAGGATTACGTTATTATCAGCACCCCTAAAAAGTCCTGGTGATAGGGAAGGCGTACGGCGACGCGGTGGCAGGATGGAGCAGACTCCGGCGCAGGTGTTTGTGGGTGAATGGACACCTCTGGGACACCCAGCTGGGATGATCGAGGGCTTCTAACCCACCCTGCAAACTAGTCCTTGGCTGGTTTAGGGAGGGGAACTGGCTCACACTCAGGCAAGAGAGGCTCCATCAGAGCAAAACAACAGCATCACGTTTTGGAGGATTTCTCCCATCAGCATTTAACCACTTTTCTTTTTTCCCCCAAGCAATTGCTGCTCTTCTGAATTTTTTCAAGGGTGTTTTGTGGTTTGGGGTTTTTTTGGCTGGAATAATTTCTTGCAAGCCTTCCCATTGATTTTCATCTATCCTGAAAAGTGGGGTTTTTTTGCTTAGAAAGTTTAATTCCAAAGATGCCACCGGTCACCGTGCGTTGAAGGAGCTGGAGTTGTCCCATGGTCAAGCACCCCTATCCTGGCATCTGCCCCAAAATGAGATGGGGAAGAATGTGAAAATACCAAACCTCTGAAGCAGAAACTGTCCCGGAGGAAAGATCCTTCCCAGCTCATCTTCCACTTCAAATGTTCACCTTTACGTTATGAAACCTTTGAGAAGTTTCTTCCTTCATTCAGAAGAACAGTTGATTAAAAAAAAAAATCAAAACAAACCGCAGTTACTTTGTTCTGTAAAAAAAAGTTTAAAATAAATGAAGGTAAAGAAAAATATAGGGAAAAAAAAGAAAAAAATCTAATTAGATCTCCCAAGAGATTTAATCTAAATTTCATTAAAAACCCCAGAACTGAACTTTTTACCATTTGTCGGAAAGCTTGGACCCCCAGCCCAGCGTGGCTGCTCCCAGCTCCTCTGTGATCCAGCCCATGCCGGCAGAACTGGGACAAGGAATTAGCTCCATAGTCAAAACAAACCCTCTTGTGCTGGAGATACAACAATTTTTGGCATCTTCTGTGTTGCACACACCCCCCACACCCCCCCAGGAATGCCACCCCCAACACAGGGCTGCATCTTCACTACCCCTGTCACATCCTTCGGAGGAGCCCACAGGGAGATCTGTCACTGGGAATAACCATTTTTTTCACAGATGTACGGAGCCCTGGCCTTGGGAGCCTAAAGACAGAGAGGC
>NW_009696283.1:45624-57448 GCF_000703405.1 Apaloderma vittatum | reverse complement strand
GGATGCTCCAGCCCTGGGTTGGGGTGTCCGCAGGGTTAGGTCCTGCAGCCAGGCAAGCATCCTCCAGGGAGGTACCAAGCGGCATTTTGAAGCCATTGCATTGGGTTTTTAGGGGTATAAAAGGAAAAGGGCAGGACAAGCACAGCAATATCCCATCTGGGACTTGCAGGGCAGGTCCCCCTCTCCCCCTCGGCTGAGAAAGGCAGCGTGGGGAGCTGTGGCTGCCTCGGTCCCCTTGGAGAGGGCAGAAGGTTGACCAGGAGCCAGGGAAAGTCACAGCCAGGGTATGAGACCTGGCGCATAGTGCTGAGAATGCAGGGCAGGCTCTTGTTAGAAAAAAAAGAAACAGTAAAACTAACAGCAAGCCTGCTGAGACAGTAAATGATTTCCAGTCCGACATAAACAGCAGCTTCTGGGGGAATTGCTTTAAATCACCAAACCAAATATATCTCTTTGCCTTTTCAGGACCCTGCCATGTCTCCAGTGACTGCAGGACTTTAGGAACCCTTCCCTGTGCCCTGCCCTGGCCAGCCCAGGCTCCCTCCACCCCAGGCACCCCCCATCCTCCTTCTATCTGGGGCTTCCCCACCTGCAGAAGCTGCTGATAATTAAATTAAACCAGGGAATTTGCTCTTGGAGGTGGCTATCACCACCTCTGCCACCCTTCTGCAAACACTTCCCAGCGTCTCCTGGGATAGGAGGTCACCTCAGCATCACCTTTCCGAGGGTTGCTCGTGACTTGGGGTCACCAGTGCTGTGCAAGCAGCAGAAAGACCTTTTCTTCCTCAGTCTTGCCAAGTAATAAGAGGAAGGTTTTGCATTGAAGAGAGAGACCAGGGTTTATCTAAGCTCCAGGGAGACAACCCAAGCAGCATGGTTCTGCTCCAGGAAGCTGGAGGACACGGCCATGTGGGCTTGTGCCCCACGCTGGAGGGGGGACATGGGCACCCAGGATGGGGAGGTGGACGGTGACAGCAATGAAGTCACTCCCAGTTCATGCTCTCATTGGCTTCCACTGAGTTGCTGCTTCCTGGGTTTTGGAAGTGCAGTTTGGACTGGCAGAAGGAGCCGGGCAGTGCCTGGCGTGGGTTCCCTGCGAGGGGTCATCTCCTCCTAAATGTCCCATCGCTGCTGGAAACGAGACGCAGGAACTCCTGCCACCTCCATCCCCGCTGCAGCGAGCAGGTGCCGGTCGGTCTCGCTTGGCTGGGGAGGGGAGGAGAATCGACAAGAGATGGAGCAGAGGAGGGGAAAGAACCAGTGAGCTCCCACCCCCGGGAAAGCTCAAGCTCCAGAACAGCACAAGGGCTTCCTTTGAAATAGTTCCCTGGGATTAATTGCCTCCCCTCCATCACAGCGAGCTGCTGGAGCAGCACGTGTTCTCACTGCTGGGCCGGGTCCCCTCCCACAGGGCCCACAGCCTTTGCCAACTCCTGGCTGAGTTTGCAGTTGATGAAATGAAAAAGATGCCCTTCCTGCAATTAATTCTGATATCTTCCTCCTTTCCCCTCAGGGCAGAGTAGCAGCTCTAACATCGTAAATGATTTAGGAGCGGAGCCAGATGAAGCTGATGGATGACAGTTCTCTGTTTGGGGGAATGTTTTCCTGCTGGAGATTTTTGGAAACAAATATATTTATCCTCATTCAGAAATGAGACACAACCCCCATCCCAAATGACTCACCCCCTGAGTCAGGGCAGAAGGGCAAAGTGGCTGGACCACGCATGGCGAGGACAGATGCCAGCCTGGGATGTGGGAAGAGGATCTGGACCAGGCAGAGGGCAAAGGGCTCCTCAAATGCTCCCCGGCTTTAAGCCATTAAAATAATTTTTGCCCATTTTGCCTTTAGGATGGAACCTCCTGAGTACCACCAGTTTGGTTATAGAAGCAACTGATCTCTCTTTGCTGTAAATGGTGCCCAGTAAACACACCGTGCCCTGGCTTTGGGAAAACCCCCCCACAAGCCAGAGCAGCTCCTTGGAGGTGGTCCTGGGCAGCCCAGGGGGGCATCAAGGAGGATGAAGACCTCCCTTGCACCACCACAGGCATGTGCTGCTGGAGGGTGGCTCTGCTCCAGCTCAGACCCTCTGGAAAAGGGGTTGGCGTTACCCAGTTATTAAGTCAAATATATTCTGAGCATCACTGTCACAAGAGGATGGTCTGATCCTGTAATCATGACTTCAAAGAGGTTGTCCCAGACTGGGATCTTTTATCAATCTCTAGTAGAATAGAAAAGGCCTCTCATTAAGCTGAAGATCACTTTTTTACAGACTGCATCCCATACCATTAAATCTTCTCTGCAAAAAACCCCACAACTTTCAGCCCGCACGAGCATCCTGGAGAGCAGCAATCTACGCTGAAACTAGAAGAAGCCATTTCAGGTTAGGCAAGTAGTAAAAAACCCAAACCACGCAGCTCCCAGCAGAAGCCAAGCTCCAAAGCACACGCGGAGCACGATCCCACACCCGCCTGCAGGTGGCTGGAGCTCCAGCCGCAGCCCACGCTGCCTGGCTGGGTCTTCAATTTAGCGTCTCCCCGCAGCAGCGATAGATGATGATTTGTATTAAGTTGTACAATTGAAAGCTCCTCGTGTAAGAGGATTGCTTCCCGATACGTGCGTTGAAAAGATTTGCTCTAAGCACAAGGCAATTCAAGTGTAATTGCAGGAGCGAATCCAGCCCAAATTGCTCTCAGAGCAGGTTCCAGATGTCAGACGGACCCCAGGAGGGACAAGCGGGTGGGATGCAGCCCCGGTTACCATCCCACCTGGTATTCAGGGGATGTTCTCCCTCTAGCCACCATGCAGGGGAAAGCAGGATTTTTCTCAGACATCTCAGCACGGGGATGCCGTGGCATTGCCTTCAGCGCAGGTCACCCACCTTGTCCTCCACCAAGCCCCAGAGGTGGTGGCCCCACCAGCCCCATCTCCAGGGTTGGAAACCAGCCACAAGTACCTGCTCAGGACAGATTTACCCCAGAGCCTGGAGCAGAGCCTGGGGAGGATCAGGGAGAAGGATGGAGGGGAGATGAGGAGGATGAGGGAGAGGGACGAATGGAATGTGGGACACAAGGAGGATCAGGGAGGTAACACAGGGATGACGAGGGACAGGCCTTGTACAGCACCAAGATATTTCAGTTGAGCCCGTGGAGAAGCACCGTGTAACAGGGACACGAGTAATTTGTGTGCCTCAAGGCAAGTGGGGAGAAGAAATAGAGCTGATACAACAGCACAGAGGAAACAGTTTTCTTTAAGGCTCCCTTAGGAGGGGAATATGGTGGGTTATGGTGGACACCAAACATGCCAGCCCGAAACTCCAGCAGTGCCCACACGGAACTGGTGCTCCAGGGTTAACGAGAGTCCCCAAAAAACCTCACGTCCTGCCTAAGCTGCCACTGACCTCAGGTAAGCCAACCCCAAGATGTTGGTGGAAAATTACTTTATTTTCTTTCTTCTTTAAAAACACTTCTTACAGTTTAAGAAATGAGGTTCTTTTTTTAAAACAAATTAATAGTCACAATCTCAGGAACAGTCCTATCCCCAGCGCTGTGGGAGCTGGGCATCACAGGCTTACAGACCTTGCTGTTAGCATGAGTGTTGTGAACACCTCTGACCTGTGCTCCTGGGCTTCAACAGAACGAAACCACTTGAGTGCGACTGTGTTTTTCATCCAACCAGCAGCTGACACCTCTGGGTCTAAATTAAAGCTCCTTCTGCAGTGAGTTCAGTCAAGCTGAAGGGCTTCAGCTGAAGCAGAATCACAGAATCACAGAATGTTAGGGGTTGGAAGGGACCTCTGAAGATCATCTAGTCCAACCTTCAAGCAGGTCAAGCCCCCGTGCAGCAGACTGGTGGAAGCCAGCAGAGATGTGGGGGCTGGCTGGGAAGTGGTTGTGCTGTCGCCTAATTCAGTCATTTGGCAACTGAAGGCAGAGAGATATGAGAAGTTGCAGACAATTTTAAGAGCGGTGCTGTCACTTATAACATTCCTGAGCTTCAGTTTCTTGGGTGTCAACAGGGTCTTCACAGAAATTGGCGCCAGCATTTAGACTACATAAATCTTTGTTACTCACTGTACAGTGATACTTGCAGCAGAGCTCAGGCTTTTAGATTCAGATCCACCTGTGGTCCCACCTGAACAGAACCAACCAGCCCGCGGTGTTGAAATCCCCTTGCCGTTATCCTTATGGACGTGGAATGTTTTGCTGCCAAGTCCAGGTGCCAGCACGTGCTGGGCTCGCCTCACAGCAGGGCGCAGAACTCCAACAAATGCTCCCATCCCACCCCAAACACTCTCTGCTGTGGAGATCACAGCCACCGCCTGCCTCACCACGCTGCCAGTTACGGTAACTTGCTGCCATGCACCACTTGTTTATCTTGAGATAGAGAACATGTTAAATATTTTTATCCAGGAAGCCCTAAAAATGGGAGAGGAGGGTTAAATAAAGGCTTTACCCTCCTTCTCAATATCAAGCATTAGAAAAATCTACGTGAAGAGATTCAAAATCAGTGTAAGCCTAGAAACAGAGACCACAACTCAGCACCCAGTCAGCCCAGAGTGTTCGGTGAGCCCCAACCTAACCTCAGCACCCAGAGATGTCTCTCGCTTTGTTCTTTCGCTGGTATCTTATGTCCAAGGGATCGAATCCCCTTTCTCTGGACCCAAACAGTGCCCAGCGAGGAGTTCTGGCTGCGTAATCAGCTGCTGTGAAAGTCTTGGACCCGCCGCTCCTCTCGTGCTCTCGCACCAGCTCTTGGAAGCGGTCGTAGTCAATCCAGGTGCACCATTTGCCACTGATCTTGAACTGGAAAAGAAACACGTTACTGAGCCAGCGAGAAATGAGCATCACCGAATACTATATTTATGCCAAAACAAGCTGGGTGCATATTAAATTCATTACCCGGTGGTGATCTTTCTTAATTTTCTAGCCACTTGAAGGTCCAGAGTGAACCCATCCAGAAGCTAATGTAGTAGAATTGCTTTAATGGGGGGGGGGGGGGTTTTTGGAAGGAAATTTCAGGTGGACAACTACCCAGAAAGTGCTTCTGAGCCACGTTTCCTCCATGGGGTTTGACAAGACACACAGGCTGGCCACTTTTCTTATATGTTTCTTGCTGCCTACCAGCAGTATCTCCACATGCGTTTGACTGTTGGGTGCTTCGCCAGAGCCTTCCAAGCACTGGATCCTGCCACTGCTTCAGCTTCTGCGGCGCATCCCAAAGCCTTCCCTTCCCACACCTGTGCTTGCCAGGCGGGACCTATTCCTGACAGACCTTAGTTTGGGGAACTGGAAGAGCCCTGAAGGAAATGTGCAAATTTGAGAGTGATGCTCACGTGTCACTTGAAGAAGGGACCTCTCTAAGGTCCCCTGCTCTGAGCACGTGACACCGAGTCCAGGGCAGCCACAGCCCGGCAAAAGAAGCATGGGAGCAACACCAGAGGCACGTGCTGTGGTGACTGGGATGGATTCGGGTGCTTCTTGAACGTGGCAAGAGGGCTGCTGTGTTAGGGAGTGGGGGAAGGTAAAAAAAAGGTTTAATGACATGAATCCTCTTTCCATATGAGAATTTTAAGAATTGCTTATTTTGACAAGCTGAAGCTGCATTTGTCTCGCAGACCTTCTCTGCTAATTTAGCAACAGCCTTGACTGAATCCTCAATTAGGATTTATCTGAGCTAAGAGCTTATTATGCACTTCATCCAAAGGGAAAAAAAAATGAAAAAGAGGGAAAACAGACTGACTCCGTTTTTTCAAAAACCTGATGGCTATGCATTTAAAATGGCACTTGACTTTCTGCCCAAGAGCTAAAAGCTTTTTTGGTTGGAAAAACTGCTGACGCCTGCAAAAGTTTGCAATCAAACACTGCTACCGCTAATCTACTGCTGCCCGCGTAATTACAGCGACTGCTTGCAGGAGTCACCCTCCGCACGGAGCAGAGCTGCGAGACTGCAGAGTCATAGCAGCAAGGAACAGATCTTGCCGTAAATAAATTCGCCCAACGCTCGTTCTTCGTATGCTAACACGGAGGCCGTGTCTCACGAAGGCGATAGCAGAGGAGATGAGGTATTGCCCGGCAAGCAGCAGGTCCCAAACCGGACCCGGGCTCAGGAGTCCTGAACTTCCCTCCCCACACACGTGGAGGTGCTGGGTGACAAGTTCACATCACACACAAGACTCCCTGCTCCCTCCAGGTTTGGCTCACTAATGCTCAGCAAATTCTCACATAAATGAAGTAAAAAAGAGGATAAAAACCCCCAAAACATGAACAATCAGCCCCCAGGATCCAGCAAAGCCTTTAACGCACGTGGCACACAGGAGAGCTGTTGAGCTTATTCCCACGATGGTTATGGAGCACTCCTACCACGTCAGATGGGGCCCTAGATAGCCTAACTACAAGAAGCCGAGCGTGTAAGAAACAAAAAAACCACTGAGACTTGAACTCACCTGAACAGGCAATTCGGTGAAGCCCATTGCCTTGAAAACCAAGGGGATGCTCTAATCTCAGAGCGGAGGGAGGGGCTCGCAAGGAGCCGCAGTGGCTCAGCCAGAACACCAAAGCCACAGGAGATACCGGTGCCACTCAGACCAGCCAAAACGAGGGTATGGACAGCAGCTGCCCCTCCCCAAGACAAACACTTTAATATTCTGCCTCTCCAGAATATTAAAGCTAGAAACTGCACAAAACCAGAAGAACTATTTCCAGCAGAAGCTCCGCTCAGACCCTTGCCAAGCCAGTCACTGGCGACGCAGCTGATCTCACAACTGGTTTAACTGGGAATGGGTGGATAAAAACCCACCCCCATATGAATGGTCTGAGCTCGGGGCTGGTGCCTTCATCATCCACAGCAGCTTCAACACCAGCATAACGCTGTCACTGCCCAGCCGAGGGCAGAGGCACAGTGGGGATAGTCTCATGTGAATTTCTGGGACACAATCAGATAGTTTCTGGTTTTCAGAAGCCAACTATTTCCCACCCATATCATGCCATGGCTGTATCTCACCACGAGCTTCATGTACTTAGTGACCTTTGGTGGAAAATCAAAGGAAATAAAACTGTCCCAACCTGAAGAAGACGCTGTCACCCGGAGTGTGGCCACCGGAGGAAGCGAGCAGTAGAGCAGGGAAGGTGGCAGCACTATAACAACCAAATGAAAGCTGCCTGGGATTCATTACAAAAGCAGATTAAATAATATTAAATGTTTTTTTAGTGCTGCAACAGCACAGCTATAAAACACGAAGAAATGGGAGTAATCCTTTAAGCATGTCATGGGAAGCAATAAGGCATAAAAAACCCAGATAAACGCGGGGTGGGGGAGAACAGCCTCCATCGCCCACAAGATTTACAGATTGGATATCGGCAATTCTGTGATTATTCCAGAGATAACAAAAGACTCAGAATAGTTTCACAACATCCATATAGCAGGCAAGTAGATGCTAAACATCAGTGCTATTTCAGACTAAGACAGTCGGGATTTTTTATTGAATTTCTCACTACCTGGTTAAGTCTTTTAAAGTGATGAATACATTGACAAAAGACAAATGGCTTAAATCCTTCTCTCGATTATTTTTCTTTAAAGCTAGCATTACTGGGGTAAAAAAAAAAAAAAATATAAAGCTCCTTCAGCTGGCTCTGAAGCCAGAGTGTGTTGTCTAGAAAGGCAAACTCCCCCCCAATTTCCACAGATCCTACAGCCAGGGCAAGGAGCACTTTCCTGACTGAGCGTTAATGCTGGGGAAACGAGAGGCAAAGGAAATGAGGGGAAACTTGGAATGGCCTTTAAGCCCAGAAAATCAGATCTGGGCACGATGCTGGACCACCACAGGGGACCTTTGCCCGGGGATTACGCACCTCTGCCAGGAGTGGCACAGCTGGACCCTGGGGAGCTACAGGGCAGTGGCACAAAGGATGGAGCTGCCTGCCTGGGGTTCTGTTGTCCATGGACATGGCTGGCCGCTCCAACAGCCCGTAGCAAAACTAATACACACCCTGCAAAGACAACCTGCAGCCAAGTGACCTGGGAGCATCAACAGGGCGCAGCTAACACCAACCTTTTCTCTCCTAGAACAGGAAATTTCTTTAAATTATCTTTTGCAGTAGGCTTACAGCTGCTCCAACTGCAGAGAGAGAAGCCTCTTGCAACAGAAACCCATCAACATTCATGAAGGAGAAGAGCCACACTATGTATTTCTTTTCTTATCAACATATTTGCATAAGCAATTTTTTGGGGGTAGAAACGTATGCATATATCAAGGATAATACAGTAGTACAATTTACTACATTCCTCCAGACGTGTGTAATTGCCGAGAAATAAACACGGGGTTTATACGAAGGGATAAAATACAGAAGAGAGGCAGGGATGGCAACATACGAAACGCTACCACTGAAAAAATGGAAAGCAGCCAAAAATCAATTAGCTTGTCCTAACAAGGAAAATGTTATATTCTTCAAAGAAAAAAAAAAAAACCAACACCAAAACAACACACCACACTGAAACGAGGGGGCTCATCTTCATCCATTCACTCTAGTCATTTCCTACAAACAAAAAAAATTAGTGTGCTCTCAGGAAAGGACTAAGCAGCACGGCCTACAGCGAGCAGTGGGGCAAAACCTGCTGCAGCTCCTTGCAGACCTCACCCTCGCAGAGCAAAACCCGGGTGGAAAGAACAGAGTCCATCCCTGACAGGGAGAAGACCCACGGGAGACCTTTCTCCGACGAGCCGCGTTGTGATGCAGCATCCCTGAGGAGCAAGGGGGAGACCGGGAAGAGAAAGCAGAGCTTTGGGTCTTGCACCAGCTACTCTTTAATTACTCGAGGGCATAAAGATTTAGTAGTCTAACAGGACTTCCTCAGGCAGATGCGCAGAGTTTACTGGTTAAATACAGCAGTTTTACGTGTAGTTTTAAAGACCACACACACGCATACAAGAAAATAATCAATCAGTGCTAAGCAGGGCAAGCAGCGTGTGCTTCAGTCGCAGGGAGGCACGGGCACGGGTGCAGCATCACCCAGGAGGGCAGGGAGAGCTCGCCGCTCCTTGGATGGCTCTTCTAGTTAAAATTTCCAGCGTGTTAAAACCTGGCTCTGCCAAACGTTTCATTAGATACTTATTTTGATTTGCACGTAGCACAAGACACGAGAGGAGCGTTTTGGCTTTTGTAAGGACCACGGGACACCTGCAGGTCTGCTGCAGCGTATCAGTCCTAAAGAAACAGCACAAAGCTTGCAGAGAATCACCCTGTGAACCCCCCCCCACACGTGCTGGGGTAACGTACGCATCTGGATTTTCTACTCTGGATGGACAGAAATCTCCTGAGCTGTCTAGACAGTGCAGCTGGGCTCTTGGAGGCTGCGGGATTTAAAACACTGCGGCAGCAGAGGCCAAGGGGCAGGTTCATCCCGCTCTCGCCATGGCTCACTGGCTGGTCTTTACTTGTACAATTCCCATTCCAGAAAATAAAATCACTTCTCCCCATTCTGCTTCCCAAGGTCATCTGGCTTAGAAGTATTTAAGACCCCTGGTACCTGAAACAGGAGGCGTGGGTGTGTGTGGAGAGGTAACGTTGTGTCAAATGTATTCCTTGGGAATTAGTTATCCCCCAGATGTGCAAGGCAGCAGCTTTTGGCTACTGGTTCTCTATCACTGGTCTCCACCATTGGCCACTTCTCTGGGCCTGATAGCTGGAAAAATGATCTTGATGGCTCCAATCCTGAGCTCCTTAATTTACATTTGAAGGCAGCCCATCACTGCAAGAAGCAAACTAGATTTTACACTTTCGCACAGGGTATTATTCAACAGATCACATAGAATGGGAGTGCAAAGGAGTTTCATTACGCAACTGCTATGACTATTTTTGCCGCCTGCCAGTATGAAGATCTCCAAGTCAAACAAATCATTCACTGAATTATTACACGCAGTTTCTCACCTAATTAAGGCTCACAATTATTTAAGGCTCCCTTTGTTCGACAGTGGAAGTGACTGAACTGGAGTCACTCAGGGAAAGAAGAAATATTGTAGACAAGTTAATCCTAACAGGGTCATATTGCTTGTTAAAAAGCTAGAAAAACTTTTCTTTTTAATTACCGGTTGTAACCTCAGGATTTAGGTGGAAGAAATGACGATTAAGCTGGTTATTCAGTGACAATAACCAATCCAACAGGACACCAGGCACACAGAAGCAAGTGTCTCGCTGCACCCCTTGTCTGTGGGGCTGAAAATCCTGCACAGTGACACCAACTCCTGGGAATAACCAAGTCTGCAGACGGTACCTGTGACCAGCCAGCAGTTCCAACTGTTTCCATCAATTGTAGATGGAAAGAGCACTCTGGTCGTTATAAATGCAGTGACTTGAATAAGTGCTCAGCAATCAGACATGTTAAAGTAGATGAAACATCTCCCAAAGCTGGCAACTAGAACGCCTGGGAAAGGGACTCACTGTTGTGTTTTCCAAGGGAGTGACACAAAACGGTGACCCCAAACGCAGAGCCGACCCGTGCACCGTCCCTCACCAACACCGTGCAGCCCGACACCCGTGGGACTGCTCCGCTGTGACTCCCCTAGTTTCTATTTATTACATCTAATCTTGCGTGAGTTATTCTAAAGAAAAGATTCATTATTGCAGATTTTAATTTTTTTTTCAATCTCTACCCACTGCAGAGCAGAACATCTCATCAGCCAGTTAAGCCCGGGCTACATCCAGACGGTTTTAATTCCGACGGATGAAAAATGGATTACTTTAGCACAGCCGTGATCTTCTTTTAATAACTAACAGATCAAGCACAGCAGAGCCACCTTTTTATTTGGAAGGAGACAATGGAAAGAAGAATAATTTTTTTTTCAATCTCTACCCACTGCAGAGCAGAACATCTCATCAGCCAGTTAAGCCCGGGCTACATCCAGACGGTTTTAATTCCGACGGATGAAAAATGGATTACTTTAGCACAGCCGTGATCTTCTTTTAATAACTAACAGATCAAGCACAGCAGAGCCACCTTTTTATTTGGAAGGAGACAATGGAAAGAAGAAAAAAAAAAAAAAGGAAAAAGAAACCAAACTCCAGAAACATATTTTGTACTCGGTCCTGCACTGAGGCTGCTCTTTGGTTACCGGGACACCTTGTCCTCCGCTGGGGAGTCCCCCTGTGCCCCGTGTCTGCTGCAGACACAGCGATGTCACCCCTATTTGATGACTTTTTGACACAAAGCAGCAACCCAGGTTTGGTTTTCCCCTTGCACCACAAGGCTGTCACAGGTACCAGGTAACTGATGGGACAGCAGGCAGAGAACTCCATCCCGGTTCCGGATCTGCGCTGCTGGATCGCAAGGACAGCTCGCACTCTCCAAGTCATTTGAAGGCAGGAAGGAAATAAAACGTGATGGACTATTTTTTTCTAATATAACCCTTGTTAGTCGATCTGCAGCTGGTAGTTAAGTGCTTCCTTTTCCTCCCTAAATATAGACGAAATGCTCAGCATGGAACAACTTCAACGCCTTTCACCCAACCTCTCGAGCCTTCTGCAAGCACAGCCAGGATGCACGTGAAGCCTTCCCATCCCACCCAAGCCCCCACGGTACAGACACGGGTGGTGCTGGAGAGCCCAGTGAGAAGGAAAAGGTCAATTCCCTCTTTGCTGTAAAGATTTCTTGGTTGATGGAGAGATGAACACCTCTGGCCAGGCTACAATCTCCCCCCAACTCATTTCTGTTCAAACTATACCCATGACACCTGCCTTGGAGGTACCCTGTGGACCCTCAGCACTGCCTTTTAGTTATGGGAAATGAAATGATTACGGGGACCTTGCTAAAAGGATCTGCCTCAGGTCATTTT
>NW_009696283.1:38177-45605 GCF_000703405.1 Apaloderma vittatum | reverse complement strand
GGAGAATGCAACCCTAACCTAGATTGCATCCACCAGGGAAACAACCCAGCTGCTGAGCCAAGGGAGGTCTGGGGTGCAGGACTTCATTCACACCATGAGCCAACATGTGCATCCAGGGTATGGACTCAGATCTGCTTGTGGAGTCAGAGTATCCATTTATTAAGGCAAAAAAAGAATGATAACCACTTGTCTGAGCTCCCTGATCATTCACTGCACCCTAAGAAGAGGATTTCAGGACCATTCCCCATGTTATGTACGGCTGACAGGGAAATTCACCGCAGCATCACGAGGAAGAGGCAGGGATGCTCACACGTACTGGCAGATCTAAGGGCAGGACCAAGCAGCGGCACACGACACGGACTGCGCTGATGAGAAACTCTGGGCTGTAAAGCAATGGGGAGAAGAACACGGTTGGAAAACCAGCCACTCGCAAAAGCAAGGTGGCTCTCTGAATGAATGTCACAGGTGATAACTGGCAGGTGGGCGCTGTGGCACAACGGAGCGGCTGGTAAACACACACACAAAGCAAATCCAACAAAACAGGGAAGGGGGTTTTATTCCAGAAATTATCAAGATTCACTCAAAAACATCCTTTGTGCGAGGCAGCTGCAGCACATTCCCTCCTCTTTGGCACTTGCTATGGTCACCTCAAGGATACGTTTATTGTTACAACCCAGAAAGAACAGCTGCCCAAGGTCTCTCTCGGGAAAAGGTTACCTGAATTAACTGTTAAATTAGAAAGTTGCTGCTGTCTCTAGCTCAGCCAATTAGTTCAAAAGCGCTGCAATAAATTAGATTTTTTTGTTTTGTACCGTGCTGTTTATAGAATTTGCTACAAAGCAAAATATAATTACTCGAGAACTTAGCACTGTTGCTAAAGAAAAGAATCAAAGAAGATGGAGCCAAAACACAGCGGGCAGCTCTCAAGGTGAGATGGAAACCAGCACGCGGGGGAGCAGAAGGCTGGGAGGAGGGTGCAGGGAAGACTGGGAAGAGGAGCTCTCCCACTCACCAGAGCCCAAACCAAGCCCAGGGAAGGCTGCGCTCAACCCTCCTGGCTTTGCTTGTCCTTCAGGCTTAAGAAGCTGATACCCAGTTGGCCCCCAAAAGTGGAAATACCAGTAGCTAAAGGTTTTTCAGGTCACTGTGAGCGGGGTGCAGGTGCTCTCTGTGTCATTCTTTAGGGCTCTGTCAGGGGTGACTGGAAAATAAACATTTTGCTGTAAGGCTTAAGTTTGTGAGGCTTTTTGAGCTGCCCTTGGATAGCACAGAGCGGAGAGGCACACGCTTCTCTTCCCAGCGAGGCCTCAGAGGTTTCAAAAGCACCTCGCCTGTAACTGCAGAAACACTCCAAACCCAGGAACCCACTGCTGGTCTGCAGGGAAAAAACAGGGTGTGGGGTGGGAAACAACCTGAAAACCTAATAGTAGGTTTTTAAGACACGGAGGTACCCCAAAGTGCAAGAGCTCCTCTCTCTGTAATACCTTAATTTACCACGTAAATCACAGCAGACATACAAACTGCAGTTTCCTCTACCTAAAATCCCTTTTCCAACCTGAATTCCTGGCCTTAAGAGCTTAAATCTTGACCTACTACTCACGAGGCACGCAGGTGCCAATCAGTGATTCTTCGTAAATCAAGGAGCAGAGGCTACAAGGAAGATGCATTATTTCACTGACATTTCCAGACTCTTTCACACAGGCTGGCATTTCAATATTGCCGTTTAAAACCACTAACGTGAGCATTGTTTTAAAACCTCAAAACTCACACCTAGCAGGACACAGCAAAATAAATCATAATTCTTAATGATTTTTATTACTGTCTTCCTGCCACTTCTTCACTTTAAAAGATACTTTTGATTTTGTGTTTACTCACTACAGTTTGATTGCTCCCAGAGCACAAGTTTTTTGCAAACAACATACAATGACAAATTTTATTCTCCACTGGAGCCTGAAATTCAGAATTAAATGTAATAAAAATAAATTTATTTTTTATTAGTTATTTTAGTACCAAATATAGATCGCTTCCAAACAACACCTTCTCCTAATAGCTTTGGAAAGCAAAGCAGCTGTTGAACTCCTCCTGGGCCAGTATCAATCTATTCTTGTTACTAATGCTGTTATTTAAATTATGCACCAATAAGTTAGGTGGCAATCTGTTTCCTTTCTTTCCCTGGGCCCTTCACCTTAGAATGGAAAAAGAATGTTTTGCATTCAAGGATTTGCTCAGGCATGGTTGCCAGCAGCAACAACCAAGACTGCAACTGTAAATAAAGCAACTTTAAGGTGAATTGAAATAAAAATAATGCCAGGTATCCCAGTTTTCTCTGCTCCTTTACAGCTGCTCCCATAAAACACAACATGACAAAAGCAAGCAACAGTTTCCTAACTATGCCCAAGTTTTCAGCAATGAGACTCTTCATTTTGAAACGCTGATTTAAAACGCTTTGGATCTCTTGCACGTGCTGATGTTAACCCTGTGCGCAGCGTGAACCACCTGGTGAGGAAAGCCCTGCCCCAGCCCTCGCCAAGAGCAGCTCCCGCGGAAGCGAGGGACACGCGAGCATTCGGGACTTCAGCAAACACAAGCGAAGAATACGCAAAAAGACCAAACTCCTCACAATCAGCCTAACAAGCAGCTGCTCCACCAGTTGCCTCCCTAGCACATTACTATAATATTTTTATTGTAATTGTTCTTGGTGCTTCTTTCGTCCTGCAAAACAGTTTTGCAGAAAGGCAGCTCCAGTTAACATCCTCTGTTAACATCCACATAAGGCCTCCTGCCAAAGTTATTTCTCCAAAGGAAGAAAAATATGTTATTTCAAGTCAGGTTGAAAGGAAGGTGGTCTATAGTTCTGGCAGGTATCACAAAGATCCAGAAGAGGAAAAACACAGCCCTAACCTATTCTGGTGTAGCTTCCTTACCAAGCTGCATATGCCACTGAAGAACTTCATTAAATAAAAAAAAACAACAAAAAATCCCCACAGAACCAGAAACAACAGAAACAAAACAAACCAGCTGATCCACTTCCAAGATTTGCTCTTGCCTTTCTCAAAACGAGCATGACAGAGAACATGAGGCAGAGCATGGAGCTCCTTCTGGAGCTGTTAAACGCTTCTTGCCTGGATTGCCACAAGTTATCACCACGGGCTGCAACCTGCAGCAGCTTTGGTAACAATTCCACAGCGCTGTCTGCTCTACCTGCGATCTATTGTGTTTTTTCCCCCCCAAAAAGCATCCAGCTTACACTAGAGAGAAAACGTGTTGGAACGAGGCAATTGTACAACGCTTCTGAGGAGAACGTACGGTGCCTGGTACCACGGGCTGGCACAGCCTCACCTTTTTGTGAGCTACCAGGAGGCAGTTCGAGTGTTCGTGTTCGCACGCGATTTCATAGTCGGGGATGAGGTCGGCCAGCTCCTGGACGAAGCGCACCACCTCCTCGTGCCAGGGGACGTTGGCCATGGTGAGGTTGCTGGCGGAGCTTTCACCGCAGTATGTCACACCCTGAGAAAAAAAAAACAAAACATAGAGTCCATCACTGTCAGCATAACCCTTCGCAAGGACGGGGCAGTGTCGGCATATCAGCTGCAGCAAACCCTGAAAATGTCTGGTTTGTCCCCCTCTTCGCACTGTATCTTATGGAAAGGTAACTAATCCAAAAATCAGTCTCTTGGTGACACCAACAAAGCACTGCGTACCCAGGCTTTTCCAGCAATAAAACACAGGTTAGTCTTTATCCTGGAAAGTAGCTTTAAAAGGATTCAAACAGAGGATATGCTCGTTGAAACCTCATCCTCCTAAGCCAGCCTGTTTCACCTCTGCTCTGCTGCTCTCCAGGCCAGCACTGTTCCTCCGCCTTCCAGTTAGGACAAGAATTACAAAACTACAAAAATTTCAAGGCTAGAGGAAGGTGCTGCTCTTTGTTCTTCGTTTGCTCCTTGGGAGGCAGAAGTGCCCCAGTCGCTCCATGATGAGGCGACGGTGGCGCAGACCACGAGAACTGGTTTGCTGCTGGCTCTGCTGCCACCTCCAGCAATTCAAGGTTCCACCAAGACTCTCAACACTGGCATGAAAGGATGTTTAAAGCCTCACATGGCCAAGTGCTTCTAGAAACCAGGAGAAGAATTCTGCTCAATCTTCCCCATCTAGATAAAGAAACACAAGTCACCAGTTGCCACGATTATTCTTTAATTCTCTGGCTCGGTACCAACAGCTCTGTTCTTTAATAATTATTTTTAACCGTAGCTTTTTTCTCTGCTTTTTTTAATCCTTTTTTAAAAAAAATTTTAAAAATTAAAAGCGACTGAGGACATTTGTCCAAATTGCTCAATATCCTCCCTGGATAGAAGGCCACGAGTTAGATACAAAAATAACATCGGCACAGAAAAGCCAGTGCAAACACAGTCAGTAAACATGCAGCTAATTTTTCAGAGCTGAGTACACAAGCAAGTGCCCAAAAATATAAAGGAGTTTGTAAATACTCCCTCCAGCTCATCTTGCTCTTACTATCCTTTGCTTAAATTAATTCAGCAAATTCTGAGAACTCTTGGGGAAAGTCCATCTTTGCCTGCACCTCGTGCACACGCAGAGCGAGGCTGAAAATCCAGGCTGAAGTTGGCGCTTATTGTTTTCTGATGAGTGGAATGGACTCGATGGCACAAAAAAGCAGCTTGTGTCGTTTTGGTCAAAGGTCACCAGAACAACTGAGGAATTTCTATAATCCCATCACTCCACAAAGAGTCTTGAGCTGCTTTCTGAAACGCTGTGAGCTGAAGTAATCACCTCAGGGCAAACATCCTCAGAAAACATTGGGGGATTTTTTTCTTTTTTAAAATCAGATTGATGTGCACTGATTGCAGATCTCCCTCCCGATGCTGTCCGCCAGCCCGAAGGCCAGCACCATCGCTCACACAATCCCACCCCCTCAGAGCCCCCATCGCTCCTAATCTCCCCTGTCTTAGCAGAAGAAAAGGTCACACAGTGTCAACACGTTGTATCTGCACCCAAAAAAACCCCACCCAAACAACAAAACAAAACCTACCAACCCCCAAACTAGTCCATGGGGTAGGATGGAACAGGCTGTCTAGGGAGGTGGCTGAGTCGCCATCCCTGGATGTGTTCAAGTGTCGTTTAGGTGGGGTGTTGGGTGATATGGTTTAGGGGTGACCTTGTAGTGTAGGGTCAATGGTTGGACTCGATGATCCCAAGGGGCTTCTCCAACCTGAATTGTTCTATGATTCTATGAAATACCCGTGCAGGCTGATGTGACAAGTGCTAAGAGCATCCCTTGGACAGAGCACGGAGAGAAGCTTCCCACGCACATCGGTCTGCAGAGCTCTGTAGCTCGCTAGGGTGAAGAGGCACGAGCACGAGTCTTTGGGGAAACAGCTTTTGTGATGGCTTTCTGGTAGCACTCTCAAAACTAGTCACTAATTTAGAAGTTGAAGACGCCTTCATCACAGATTTAATTGTTTGAACCCAGCAGAGGCGCTGGGTTCTCGCTCCAGCTCCCTTCCCAGTCACAAAACAGCCTCTCTAGATGGTTTTCCCCACCTTTGCTCTTTGGCTATTTGATTCCAGCCACAAAATCCCATCAAGCACCGGTCTACATGAAAAGAGCACACGCAATTTTATGGATGATCATGTTTTGCATTCTCCCATTCTTGCTCTGTGGAGAACACTTCTACTTTTTCCAAGCACCATTTGCATCTTCGCTTCAGTTACAGAACCCGGTCCCAGCCGCCGCTGCGCTCCTCAGACCTAATCACCGGCATTCCAGTCGAACACGTCCAGCAATAAACCGAGAGAGATCCTCTGCAAGCACTTCAAATTAGAGCCAGGCAAACAACGTAGCGCTTAAATAGGGCTACAAAAGAAATAGACTCATGCTAATTAGAACCTGTACAGGGTCTGGAAGCAATTGCTTTCTCGCTGGTAAATTTATGAGAGGCCTCCTCTATTAATCTGCCCAAGCAAAGGATATTAGAGTCGTGCACCGTAATTCAGAGCCGGCCTGGAAACAGGTTGACTGTGCACAACCACAGACAAGCCAGGGGAGTGCTAAACAGGGAAGTACATTAATTTTTGAGCCTGGCTCCGAGAGCCTGAAAAAAAGATTTTAAATGTTCTTATATTAGAGCAGCCAGCCACGCAAATAATGGGATATGTATCTCCCAAGTTCAGCTGTATAGAGGCAGCTCCATATAGCAGTATTTTCCCCGCGTTCATTATCCAGATTATGATTTGAGCGTCATGAAAAATGTATGACTACAGAGGGGGAAAACTCTTAGGAAGCTACAACATGACTCATTCTTTTAATAAACTTCAAAGATATCACTTACAAGCAAAGAAAGTGCAGAGGCAAATGGAATAACTAAGTGCTCGAACGGCTGATTAATTCACAGGCACAAATCAATGAAAATCAGCTTAGCGGCACACCGAATGAAAGCACGTCAGCTTTCAACTTCCCCAACTTCTTAAAACTTGAGTTAATTAACACTGCTGTTACCACTTAAAAATGTGAACAAGTTGATTAGGGCAGCAACGTTATATTTTTCAGTAATACACAAAGACAGTTATTAAGACATGGAGCACTAAAAAAGGAAACCATCCCACTGCACACCCTAAGCTCTTACACCAGCCTCCCTGCAGCAGCAACACCAACGACGCCGTCACTTAACTAATCTTTAATAAGGGTACTTTTAGCATCCTAATCATGCCACGTAGCTTTGGCCAAATACCTTGAAACCTTTTGGAAAGCATCTCAGCGACTCGTGGTTACGCCGGTACAAATCCAGAGCGACTGCGCCAGGCGTGCTCTGGATTTCCACGCCGCCGTAATGGAGCCAAGCGTGTGCAGCTGCATTTAAGCGACGCCTTGTGCCGAGATGATTATCACTGCAGCGAGCGGCACGTTTCTTCCACCGCGATCCGGCTCCTCGCTGGAGATCCTGACAGCCAGCAATCATTTTAATCCATGGGACTACAAAGGAAAGATTACTGGGGAACTAAGTATGACAACGCTCTGTTTCTCAACTCTGAAACTCCAGCCTTCCCAACTTAATTACTGAGAGAATTTTCTCAACTCCTAGCCCACAAATTATAAATTTGTTTAATTGAGGATTGTGTGAATTAACAGAACAAAGTGTCAGCCAAGCTGCTGAGTGACAGAGCCACCGTTTAAAAACAGGGGCAGCCCTGACCCAAGACAAATATAAAAAGCCTCAAATGACATTTGATAGATTGCACACTCTGCCATAAAACTGCTTACGGTACGAGCACCAGCATTGTCCAAATTATATACACAAGCTTTCATGCACGCCTGCTCCTCACTGGAATGGATTCGGGCTCATCGGTTGTTTTTAATAAGCGCTTTGAAGTTGATTTAACAAAGGACATCGGTTCATTTGTGTCAGTTCGACAGGA
>NW_009696283.1:3208-38146 GCF_000703405.1 Apaloderma vittatum | reverse complement strand
GAATGGACATAGTTACACACCATAAGCCCAAGATTTAACACCCACTCTCCAGACACGCCACATGTATGGCTACACACCGATGGGTGCCACAGCGGTCCATAAATCTTCAGAGATTCCCCTGAAGTCAAAAAGAACTCCTCCCTGGAAAAGCAAAACTCTGAAATGCTGGACGCAGCCACTTGCTCGAGCTCTTCAGGATGAACCACGTTGATGCAGGGAGAGAAATGGCCACATTAAATCACTCACTCCCCTGCTCCCCACGTCCTGTTCAAAAGCAATTGCGCAGAGGGAGGTGGGAGGAATAGAAAGACTTCGACTGGCAGGCAGGAGGTGAGTTTTCAGCCAGGGACCTGCTTTGCTGTGACCCACTCCTGCCCTGCCTCAGTTTCTCCAGCTGCAAACCACAGCACGTAGAGTGAGCCCTTCTGAGAGCAAGCACCCAGAGCCATGGACAGAAATTCATTATTACACACTGTCGGCTGAGTACAGCAACACTGGGCCATCACAGTCTCCATATACTCTTTATTTTTTACAGCTTCCCTTGGTCATATCTAAAAGCCTCACAAGCCTAATAAAATTTCAGTAACCTTTACTGAAACACACACACAAAAATGAGAACAATCCATTTTAGTTTGGATTTTCATCAGGCTTACGTTTGCACCCAAGCTCGGTGCTGGACTGCAAAAATTCCTCCTCAATTTCAGAAACATATTTGTCTCAAACCACAGGTTTGGACTGAAGACTGACTTTTTGATGAAACCGTGTGGCAGGGTCACCGGAAAACTCAAAACTTAATCACTCACCTATGTTTGCAAAGAAACTTGCTATCGAGCCTCACCATGTACTCACAGCATGAAAAAAAACCCAACCCTGATGTCAAGCCAGAGTCCCCAGACACACCTTCATATAAATATGGACTGGAATGGCTGGAAAACTCTGAACAGTTTTTTGATGGGTGGGGGCAATCACCTCTTGCTGCACACAACTGAAAGCTCATTAAAGCAGAGCTCATTTTCCTCATTATTTTAAGCACTTAAATAATCTTTACTGTTTAATATGACAAGACTGAGCAGACTGGGACAGATACTTCCCTCTGGTCCTTCCTTCCAGATATTTACTTGGTCATTTTAATTCCATAACAAAGCCTCAAACACTAAGAGTGGGAACCACAGTCCCAGAACATCGTCCTTCGCTCCACCAGACACCGAGCTCATCTGCCGACATGAGCTCAGCAGGAGGGTGCTGTGCTGGAGCTGCAGGAAAATCACCAGGGACAAGTGATTTCAAGTGGCTGAAAACTGATTTCCTAGAGGCTTGAGGAAATTCTGTGCTCTGCCCAAGTCCTGCCCTCACACAGCACGCTGCCGCGTCTGAACGAATTCCTTAGCACCCAGTTCTGTTTCCTATAAAAACCGTTTTGTCCCTTTGGTTTCAGAAGGGACACAAATGGCAAGATACCGCGTGTCAACATGAGCCCCTGGCTTTTAAAACAAGAGGGTAACCCTGCAAAAAGACGAGTTGCACATTCTAGATCTTAAACAGAAGAGCCAACTTCGCACAGCTACATCATGGCGCTAAAAGAGTCTAAGGCAACAAATAGAGCATATCTAAAAACCACACGACTGATTCTTCCTTTACTTGGGTTTTACACAAGGGTAATCAAGGCTAATTTCTATTGGCTTAAATAAGAGAATAGGGTCCCACAGAGTTACACCACTGTAGAATACTCATGTAAATGAGAACAAGTATTAAGCCCTGCAAGAATCTAAATCTCTATCCACTGCACCCTGCGAGCCTCTCCGGAGCAACAGTGGATTAGCTACATTCATTTTAAATGAACGTCATTTATCTCAAGTATTTAACCAGGAAATCCTGCTGAGATTAGCCTCATTTTCCAGCAGATGCTTTCCAGTATCTCGTAATATTTTTTGTTTATTTGCTTTGAGCAGGACCTGGCCTTTGCCTTTTTAACCTATCGCACTAGTGTTTGGGGGGGAAAGAGGGAAAAAAAAAAGAGCTAAGCTCTATCCATATGCCTAACAGATTCATCCATATGCTTCATTCTCAAAGGTATATGAGGAATTACTTTTAATCAAAAATATAAAGTCTTTTAAGGAAGACTCCCAGGTCACAAATGCTGTGTGAACACCACCAGTGCTGGAGCTGGACTAAAGGCCAGTCACACACAGAACACATGAAAGGGAACATTGACAGCAACAACAAGTGCCAGATTTGATCACACCTCAACCTTACCCGTCCTCCTTTGGGTCAGAACTTAACTTCTGACTTGACATGTCACTGTATCAAGCATCACTCCGAATGCCGTGGGGTTACATCTGGGTGATCACTCTGCCTACGTACACTTTGCCTGCACAATCGCAAACTCCCAGGTTTCGTGGGGATAGGATGCAGCCCCTCTTCTGTCCTCCTTTGCTCAGAAGACCTGGCTCACTTTTTATTCCAGAGCAGTCAAACACCAGAGATCCCAGCTCTTTCCTTCCCCTCACAGGTGCACAGGCAGAAGCAAGGTAGCACCTCGAAGCACTGCCCATCCTAGTCTGCTGAACAGCACAGCTCAAGTGCCTCAAGGCCACCTACACCCATGATCCTGTCGTAAGAGAAACCTGATCTCATGGGTAGGGAGCTGAACATGCACTTTGGAAGCCAGGATTAAAGACAATGCCATGAAAACTAGCTGTCTGCAGAGCACACAGCTGAATGCAAAAGAGAATAACCTACTAATTCAGTTAGGTGAGAGCGCAGGGTAAGGGTCCGAGTGCAGGCACAGCAACAGGAAGGTCTCCAGCAGCGTGGGGACCTCACCAGCCCACCAGCAATCAAGTGACACTTGAGAGAAGGACAGTCAAGCAAGAAAGCCACCCTCAGGATGCCACCCCCTCTCTCAGCCTCTCCTGTGGCACTTGGCTGGACTCTCTCCCTGCCCTGCAGCAGCACAGTTCATCCTTCATCAGCCACTCCAGAACATGTCACTAACTCCTTCCAGCCAAGAAAAAATTGGTTCTATGCTTGAGGTGAGAAACCACATAATCCCCTCACATTTCAAAGTCGCAGACAGCGCAGAAAGAGGAGAAAGTCATTGTGCCTCCCTACCGAGCCAAACCTTCCACGCTTTGGAAATGCTGCTGTTGTGAGCAGTGGCAGATGAAACCCTGAGAAACAAATAATGCTGCTGACCGGGCTAATGCTGTGTTCAGTGTGAGCTGCTCCCCCTCTGCAGAGCCCACCTTCTGGAGCATTACACTCGCTCCAAAGAGGCAAGGAAGAAAGGCAACTGTGTTAAACCCTTGCTCTCACATAAAAACGTCTCGTCAGAAAACCCGTGACCAAGATCTTTTGTCCAACTTCAGGTCTATTTAAACACACCCCAGTGTCAAAAAAATTCCCTGCGCTCCAGGGAAGCCATTGCAGAACTCTGTGTCTTTTAAAAGGGATGGAAACACCATTTAAAACTCAGATGCTGGGCCAGTGTAGAGCTGCACCATTTCTTTTAGACAGATAAGGCCAGTTCAGCTCCTGCCATGAATGGGTGCGCCAGCAATGCTGAGCTTCATGCCTCTAACATGTGAGCCCTGCTTCCCTGCCTTTGCAATTAAGGTAACAGGACAGCACGGCTCTATTTAAAAGTTCAGTTAAATGGAGAAAAATAGAGACTGTTTCCAGAGCCTGCTGGGAAACAAGGTGGAGCAGCACCCTGACAATTCACTTCTGCTGAAGCTGAAAAGGAATTAGTGTGTTTTCTTGTACTCAGCTGCTCGCTGCTGTCTTGTGGGGCTTAGCTGCTGTCAGGCTGGCTGTACGCTTTCGAGAGCTTTGGAAAAATCATCCTCCCTCCACTAGACTGGAAACGAAGAACAAACCGTGTAAGACTTTTTTTGGACTTTGAGTGTACAGCTTGTGATGAAGTTGTGAAACGCCGTACTGCGGTTTTTAACGAAAACTGTAACCAGGGAAGGGAAGATTTTCCTCATCACTCCCAGCATAAGCACAGCAACGAGCAGAGAGAAGGGCGAGAAAGAAGCTGCAGCCTTTGAAAAAGGCTTCGACCTGGGCTTTCCTGTGTCCCGGGGTAGTGCTCTTGGGATTGGAAAGACAAGAGACTTTCCATACGCCAAGTACAGACTGCTTCTGGGGCCACAGCATGGGTACAACACTAAATCATTCACAGAGGAAGAAACTAAGGCACAAGATGTTCTGGTTCTTAGTTTGAAGGCATGACACTCTGGCCAGGGTCACTCACCCGTCTGAGGGACATTTCTGTCCTCCAGCACTTGAAGAAATTCATTTACCTGCTGGAAATTCACAAGTATGACATATTTCTGAAAACAGGACATTGAAAGCAAGGCGTCTTGCTTGCAAGTTTAATTAAGGAACATTTAACACTTTAAAAACCAACCAACCAAATCAAAGCAAAACAACAAAAAAACCCAACAAAAAGCTAACACCAAAAAACCCTCAAAGAACCCCAGCAACATCACACAGCCTCTCTCTGCCTCAGTGCATACTTCTGCAAGCAGGGAAAAGTGTCCAATCCACATCCCTTCCTTGGGGAAAAGTTCTCAGTGGTTGAGATCCAACAAACACTTTGGAGCACCCAGAGTGCAAAGCTGACATTTTTGATTGAAGCACTGTGGGCAGCAGCCTGACCTGGCTGGAAGAGGGCCAGGAGTGCATCCACGACCACCTCTTACCTATTTCCCAGGCACAGTCCGAGGCTTGATTTTGCCAGGGAAGAGCCGCTGGGAAAGCTGAGCTCCACATTGCTGAGAACTCAGCTCTGCAAGGCTGAATCTTCCCCTGGCAAAGGGAACAGCAGCCCTGCGCCTTGGAGGAGACAGATGTTCAGCCTGGAGAGCGCTCAGGGCAATTTGTGCTCAGGAACATTGATTAATTTACACCCAGTTCGTTGTACTAATTAAAGCTGCTACACACGACAGAGCAGACCAGGTAGCACGTACACCGAGAGCCTCATCCTTCACGCCGGCGTGCACGCTCCTCTCTGCCCTCCTCCCATGCTGGAAGGATCTTGTACAACATCAGTTTTACCTCAGGAATATAAACCAGCCTGATACATGCTGTAAAAGTGAGGGTTTTCCCCAAACCATACTCAGAATCTTATTTTGTATTAAGCCATCAACTCGGCAGCACATTCAGAGAAAAAGAGACCACTCAGTACTCGTAATATCAAAACCTTTGGGGTTTGTTTCATAAGGAAATTGCAGTAAGCTTCAGGTTTTTCCTTCCAAGCAGCAGTAAATTAAAGGTTAAAAAAAGGAAAGAGAAAAAGAGAAAAGAGAAAGGAAAGAGAAAAGTCCAGAAGTAATAGAGCTGCAAAAACACAGACCTGAGGTAAATGTGCTGGTCTGCAGAGGAGTTGCTGGGTGAAGCTGCCAATAGTGATTCTTTACACAACGCCTTGCAATGTGTTTTTTCTACGTTCTCTACATACTAAATTGATTAATCCCTAGATAAAGCACCTCCTGCCCTGCTGCATCTCACATGCTTTTGTTCATAGCTCTTCCAGTTCCAGAAGGTAATTTTTCCCCCGTTTTGTACAGCCTGACAAATACCACATTCGTAAGCCAGACAGGATCACCTTTTCCCCCAGCAGAATTTTAGGCCAGAATGGGAAGAATAATACCACAAACTACCAGCTTGGCCCAGAATATTCTGTTTAAAATGCTGATTGACATAAAAGAAGGAACATCTATTTGTCAGTCTCTGCTTTCACGAGAAATACAACAGTAGAGGGTTACGATTCTGCTGAGCAGAAAATGATGCTGGCTGGTATAAAGCTTGTCTTGCATAATGATAAAGACTACTCCAAATGCACACAGAAAATATTAGAAACCTGTCTGCATAGCCTTAAAGGCAAGAGATAAGTTCCTTATACATCACTGAAACCTTGGAAAGAATTGCATTTACTAGTATGAGACTGGAGAGGGAGAATGGTGAGGAAAACAGTAAAATACCAATGGAAAAAGAAAATATCGCCATGCAGCTCACCTTAACCTCAATGAAGTCTGGTTTACCAAGGGATACCAGGTCAGCGTAGGCTTTGAGTTCATCCACATTCCAAGCTTTCACCAGTGTCAGCCTATAAACTGTGCGCTGTTGCTGAAATAAAGGAAAAATTAAATTTGCAACACATTCTAACACAGGGATGCTGTTCCAGCCTTTCACACAGCTTCAAACCGGGGGAAAAAAAATTAAATCATTAATTTATTCCAAGAATCCAGGGGGCTAAGACAAACCAAACCCAAATAAGGAGTTGCCTCACTTGTTCTTTCAAGAAAGCTGTTCCACAGCATCTGTGAGCTGAGCCACTTTTGCCAAACAACAGCTTATCTTCCCCTTATTTACCCCAGGCACTTTGGTTTTACAGGAGCTTTAACTTAATGGGAAAATAACCGGGAACTTGATCTCCCTTTCATTTGCTTCCCCAGGCGTGAAATCTCACCACTAGTTCCTCTACAGATATTTTTATTTCCTCCAGCTGGATCACCTGGCATCGATGACTTTTGGACAGGACGAACAAGAACAGACAGACCGTTGTCCGTCCCTGGCCACAAACTCTTCCAGCACCTTAGGTCCAATATTGCAGAGAAAAAGGCTCTCCCGTGATCAGTTATGCAGAAAGTTTTATTGGACGCAAACCAACAATTAAAGCCACAACCAGGAACCATTGAAAACATGCTGCTTATGACCTAGTCTTAGAAAAAAGCGTGGTGTGAACCATCAGAGCAAACCCAGGAGTTGCAGCATGAAGGACTAGGAGAGCAGCAGCCACCCCTCGTTACCCTCGGCAGGAGGATTTCTGCCTGGCACCATCCCTGCACGGACCCGTCCTTTGCAACCCATCGCCCAGCACCGCAGCTCCTTGTTCCGCCAGCGCCTCTCTGAGATGCTCAGACCCGAGTTATTTCTGTGCACAGCAGCTGACAGCACTCAGACCTCCTTTCCTTGGAGTTATTCCGATTTTTTCCTCCAAGGGATGCTCCAAGAAGTTACTGGTGACAAAAGGATGTCTATGATCAATACAAATACTTGGCCATGGAACAACTCCAGTCTCGCTTCCTACATCTGCTTCTTTCCACCTTCCTTCTCTCCTTCCCTTCACTAATGTTTTATTGCACTTTTCTCCGTGATTTATTTATAGAGCAATCTTCCAGCAAAATTGTTTTTTGAATGAACTCATTTTCCTTCCCTGGCACACTGTGAAACATGAGAAAAGCACCAGTTTGGCCAGAGCAAGGGAGCACCGTAACAAATCCACAGCGACTCAGGGCTGGGGCCAGGCTTTATCCCAGGGCTTGGGCTTCACAGCACAGCGAGGGCTGGAATTAAGTTCTCCTGCTCCAGAAAATCCAGGCTTAGACTCCAGTTGAGTTAACATATTTTCCCTTACCTATTAACCACGATATGCCCATGGCACAAAGTTACCCGAACATCAGTGCGGGAAAGCACGTGCAATATTTGGTTCATGCCATTTGTCAGCTCAGCAGGATAAGCTGCTACTGAACTGAAGTTTCCAGCACTGAGTCTCAGATCGTTTCCCACTGCGATACCTCTGACAGCACCCTCTGGCCAGGGGCAAAGCAGGGACAGATCCTGGCACCTGAGTCCTGGGATCCAAGACATATAAAGAAGTTTATGCTATTAACCCTCCCCAGATAAAACCAGTACTTTCCAGTACCAATCCCCAATCCAGTCGCGTTTTACTTCTTCAGAGCCTCTGACCTACATGCCATGCAAGTGAATTTTGCCCTCTGTATAAAAATCAAAACATCACTTACCTAAAACACATTTCTGTTTTGCACAGGAGGTAAAAAAACTCTCTCTCTCTCTATATATATATATGTATTTGCTATGGAAATATTCCAGATTATTTACTGACAAACAACTGGAGGACAAACAAATAAAAAGCCAGAGCATCTTCCCCCCTGCTAAGATCTGAACACAGCCAGGGTGGGTTTTCAGTGTCCAGATGTACAGAGAGCTAAACCCAAGGCAGGCTGAAGTGTCCCAACAAACACCGCCTGTCATCTCAGGAACCAAAAGCACCAAGTAAACCTCCAAAATTCTCCAGGGAATGAACACAAGCAAAGATTCAACACCTACAAGGAGTCAGTGTCTTGAGGAAAATAATTAAAGGTAGAGCTTCTTTTTTTAACAAGTCTGCAGAGAGTAAATGTAAAGAATGAGAGGATGATTCTAGAAAGCCAAATATTAGAAGAATTTAAATAGTTGGCCTCTATCTTAGCTGTAAGATCTAAGCACCTATTTGAGAACGAGAGACCTATGATTTGAATGGATTGGGAAAAGAAAGGTTCAGGCGAGGATACAACAGGCAAGTATGAAATCAACAGTTAATTAGTCAAGAGAAAAACAGTGAAGGAACCAATACAAAAAATAAATGCCTCATTTGCCATATAACAGGGAAAGAAGAAACCAAAGGGAAAAACATCTAACAAGAGGAAAAACTCCAATACCTACACACCTGTCAATCGTGTGAAGTGATTAGATACCCAATTAATTGAGAAATGTCTCCCTAAAGGTCAGCTCACAGTGGTAAACAAATGCAGGCTGCTTCAAGGCAACAGTAAATAAAAATCTTATTTCTATACCAGCCCCTACCAAAGGCTGCTGATCCAGACCCAGTCCTCAGACTGGGAGGTCGGGTGCTCACTGCAATTGTCAGAGTGATCCACCATGAAGTGAAGACTTTTAGGGGCATTTTTGGGGGGGCAGGGTTGTTTCATTCTAAATTAAGAGCAAATTTCTGGACGTCTCCATCGTGCACGGAAAACGTAGCTTGGCAATGAGCACACAGCACATCCTGTTAAATCCAGCACGAGCAGCATCACTGCTGGCTGAACAGTCTGCAGCAGTGGAGGATATTAAAAAAAAACCACACACAAAAAAAGAAAATCTCAACCTTAAGCCAGCAAAATAAAACAAAGGAAATCCATTTGTGCGATGAAAATCTTTGAAGATACACTTGATCTTCAGACAGCAGATATGTGCTTCTTGGGGAATCTGAATACAACACAGAGTGATTTCAGAGGACCATGCTGCAATTTTGCAGGAGGTCACACTGGGTCACTCCATCTCTACTGGCAAATCAAAGTGCCAAACGCAGCCACAGTCCATAAGGGACCATGCCGGAGGAGACTGCCCACAGCTTATGGTTTTTGACAAAACAAAGAGAAAGCGACGTATTTTAAAAAAAAAAACAAACAACCAAGTTTAGCCTATTAAAAAAGGATGAAATCAGATTGTAAAGATTAGCATAAACAGTTACTAAAGAGGAAATTAAGGCACATCTGGTTCCTACTTGCCAGTCCTCAGCACTGCCATCCCCAGGGATTCTCTGCACGGGACAGCTCTCCAAGAGGCAGCTCATGGAAAGGTTTCCTTGCTTGCCCAACCCTCTGCTGCTGCCCAAGACCGGGGTCTCCCGGGGTTCATAAACATGAGACTGACCCTGCAAAGCCCTGCTTCCTCCTGGGATCCCAGGCACAGCCTCCAGCACTTGTCAGCTTCTTTTATCCATGCCTGGTTGTTTGCAAGTGCCAGAGCAGACGGGGCAGGTTCAGAGGCTGCAAAACACCGACAGCAACTGGAAGAGCTGCCCTGCTTCCCAGTGACTCCACCAACGCAAAGGCAGGGTGTGAAGTGAAAGCACACAGCCACCACCAGCTGCTCCTGGCTCGGAGCAGGGGGACACGCACTCATGCAGACACACGCGAAACCCAAATGGGCCAGCAAAAACTTTAAAAAAAAAAATAAATTAAAAAATCATCTGTCAGCAGAGGATATCCATGTGCAATGATGACCTGCCAGCCTTCCCTCCCCTTTCCTCTGGTGTGTGAAGTGCAGTCACTTGTCACCTTTCAAGCAAGGGTAAGTGGGGCCACACTCTGTCCAGCAGCTTGGTGCCTGCCACCGCTGGGACCATCTTCCTGCCTCTATAATCTGAAAAATGAGTTTTAGGGGCTAATTCCTAATCAATCTCTGCTTTTTGTTCTTATAACTTAACGGTTTGCTCTCCCTCCTGCTTTGGAACTGAGCTCAGGCACGCAAATGCTTTCCTGAAAAATAAAATAAAAAAAAATTCATTTATTCATTTTACACTCATTCTACAGAAGGACTACACATAAATGCCACCAAAAAATGGTTTGAAGCTCAGGCCAACAGGCTGAACACGGGAGGAATGCTGTCAGAGCCAAGTAAATGTGATACTGCTAGAACAGCTTTGTGGAGAGGATGAAACATTGTGATTTTGCTTTTATCACAACATTTTCTAACACACATTAAGTACAATGCTTCTGCAAGTTTTTCTTCATACAGCAACGAAGGCTTGCATGATGAGACACGGCTTTTTTTTTTCTCCCATTTAAATCTCATTTTTAACAATCTTTCCTACACATCCTAGAACATTTCAGAAGTTTAGCATTAAAGTTCAAGTACTTCATAAAACTGAAACTGCTGCTAGGCCGTTAAAAGGGCTCTTCCCCCCGTAGGGCAGCACTAACTGACAAGTAATAACTGCAGTCTGTGTGTATTATCCATCACTTCAATAACTGAACCAGTAAAAAAACTGTATTAACTAATCACAGCGGGTAGAGAAAAAAAACCAGGTAAAGAAACTAAAACATTGCCAAAGGGAGACAGGGGAAAAAAAGGTAGAAAAGTCAGAAATTAATATTGCAACTGAAGAAATCTTTCCAGAGGGCAATATCTCTCAAGTGTTGTCTGAGCAGAGAGAAAAGCCACTTCTTTAGAAGTGGATGAAGGGACAGATCAAAATGACTAAGGGCCTAATACCACAAAACGTTATATACAAGTAATCCTTACAAACAGCCGGCAGTACAAATATACAATCCTGTTTTATTAATGTCTTATTTGTATTTGGTTTCACAAAAAGGCCCTGGGAGATCCTCTTGTAAGCAGTGAAAAAACAAGAAATAAGAGCTTAAGCCCTGAGAATTTAATGATCTAAACCTTCAGGATATAAACCCAGTCTGCAATGCTTTATGCCGCACGTTTCCAGGAAAAGCAACCATTATTTCACTTCAGACAGCCATCAGAATAACGTTGGCAGAAAAGGGGAAAAGAAAAAAGTTAATACGATAACAAACCTTTTGAATGGGTGAAAGCTGAGGGTGTGGAACTGCATCTATTTTATGTCAAAAAACTCTTTACACTGATGGTCAGCCTGTCAGGAAGGGACGGCTCTGGGACCAGGCAGGACCACACATGCCCATAGGGTGGCAAAGGAAAATAAGAGATGGGAAAGAAAACCAAGAGAGTGTGTCCTTATAAATAAATACCTGGCGGAGCAGTAAAGTGGATGGAGAGAGAGTTTTCCCAGCAATGCTCAGGGAAAAGGCAAGACAACAGGCAGAGCAAATTTTTAAATTAAATTTCTACAAGGAGGGTGACTGAACACCGAAAGGGGTTGCCTGGAGAGGTTGAGGAGTGTCCACAGCTGGAGACAGCCAGCACTCAATCTACAGGGCTGGTCCTGCTCCGAGCAGGAAGGCTGGACTAAATCTCCAGAGGTGCTTTCCCACCTCAACAGCTGCATCCTCAAGCAGATTTTCCTCAAGTGCCTTTCAGGAGGAGAAGCGAGGGCAGCGTGCAGACCGGCTCCAGGAGGAAGGCTTGCAGCAGCATTAACAGCAGCAGCTGCTGAAGAAGGTTCCTTTAGATCAGGCAGGCAGCGGCACAAACCAACCATTTGGAGGGCGACACACAGCCTGTGCTGCAGCCAAGCAGCCTAATGACAGATGGAGTGAAAGCCCCACCACCCATCAGGTTATAACCAAGGGAGACAAAATAACCAGGAATTCAGACCTCAGTGAAGAGCTGGAGTGGGTAGCTGGTCCGTTAAAGGCATTTTAATACAGAACAGCGTCCGAGAAATGTACTGGAAGGAAAAACACTGAGAGTCACTTCGACACATATCATACAGTGACACAACTGCTAAACATCTTTCTAAGCTACCTGTTGGAGTTACCCACACCGCAGGCAGAGCAGCGGGGTGACCTCGTCAGCCACCCCAAGCCCTGTCCAGAGGCAGCGCTGGGAGCAGCACGCGGCAGCACCGACGTTTCTGCCCGTTTCCAAGGCGGTCGCGTGCTCCTTTGAAGTGATCCTAAAGTTCTCCTGTCGCATTCACAAATGAACGTTTTCCACACCCACGTGGTTTGCCGATGGGCAAATCTCAAAGCCAAACCACTGAACACACCTCAGACCAAGAGCGAGCCCACGAGGTGACACCGCTGTCCCAGCACACGTTGGTCCAGAAGACGTTAACAAAGGATTCACGTGTCAGTTTGACAAAGTGCTCCCTTCCTGCTTCAATAACCAAGAGGGATCGAGGCTGCCACCTTTTTTTTTTTTCATCATTTCTTTTTAATTCCCTCCTCCTCAACATTCATCTTTTTGTAGATCAAATATAATTATTCTTCATAAAACATCCCAGGTTTAATCTCAAGACAAAGAGGGAAGAGTGAACACGTCAAGTGTGCAGCGAAGAGCAGGTCACTGGGTTGAGGAGAGCTTGGCTGGGGAGCAGCTCCTTTCTCCAGCAAGGGCAGGGAGGCAGTGGAAGGAGGACTGGAGAGGGCTGGGACAAATGGCAAAAAGTAGACAAAACTGAGGTCCTACAAGACCCTCACCTTGGACCCCATCACCTGAACTTGCTTTTTTGATAAAGCAGAGTAAGGTGTCCTACTTCATGGATGTAAACGTAATAAACCCCAGATGTTTATTTCGACTTGCTAGCTTCAAGAAAGATACTCAGAACAGTTCCTTAAATATTTTATTGTTAGAAAATGACATTTCATTAGCAGACTCCTCAACATATATCTCTATTTTTGCAGCTAATGAATCCCAAGTAGCACAACCAATACTGTCAACAGAAACACTGCTCTGCTTAAATGGAAAAAGCATCCTTGGGGGAGAAGAAATTACGGTGCAGACTCTGAACAAAACTTGCTCTTTCACACAACTTCACAGATCCTTTGCAGGTACCAGATGATGAGCAGGAGCCACTTCAAAAGCCAGCTTCTTCATTCTCTTAATATTTCTTACTCCCTCCAAGGAAAGGCTCGACTTGCAAACTGACTTCACGGCACATTTCCAGAGCTTCTCAGCTGGCAAGGACCTGCTCCGATCACGGTATAAATCAGCCTCAAAACTGAAACCAGTCTCAAAATCGAAAGGCACGTGCAATCCCGCAGCCCAGCACCGTGCTCTTGGCAGGCTCCACGTTGTGGCAGGAGGTGAGTTGCCCTTTCCCAGATAGAGCCCCTGCAAAGGGAGAAGCTGTCCTCTCTCCAAAGACTCGATTCGGTTCCCTTGTTCGGGTTATGCAACGCCTAAGTAAGCGAGTCCTGAATAAAGATATCAAAGCAATTTTCACACTTGGAAATGACTTGTCACAGGGATGCGATCAGGAAAAAAAAGAAAAAGAAAAAAAAAAAAAAGAGACCCTGCAGCCAAGTATCTATTCACGATATTCAGTAACACGCATCTTTATGCATAAAACCCCACGAAGGATAAAAGATCCGAAACACAGTGAAAGGAAATCTCAAATGCCAATACACCCTAAATTTCACAGTTTTCCAAACCCTTCCCGCTCAGCCTGGATTCAGATTATCTGCAAGAGGACTGGTGATCATTTCTGCCTCTCCCAAACAGAGCAGTGCTGAGGCTCCAGGCTCCCAGGAGCTCTGCAGATGAGCTGTGGCACCCACCACGTTCCAGGAGAACATCATCAGGGAAAGACTCGATGCCCTTGAAAGGATGGCAGATTAATCTCTTCTTTTGGCAACTGGGACCCTCCCCTTATATAAAGGGCTCATCGCTTCATTCAGGCTCATCTATCACTACCCAGCCAGCCCCGAACACGGGACAGATGACGTCCTCCTAAAAGTCACATTGCAAACACCCGAGAGCATTCTGCTGAACAGATTTGCACAGCAGAAGAGGGGTTTTTTCCCCTTCAGAGATTAACTCAGCACCGAACACAAAAGTTTTCAGCTTCCTTTCTTCAGGCTAAGAGAGTCATTAAAGCACAAAACCTGAATAAGTTATGCTGCGTAGGTATCTACTAAAAACATACATTGTTCAAGCATTTGCTATTAATACACCAGTTTAAAGCAAGTTGAAGCTTTGTCTTCACTGCTAAAAAAGGTGCGGATTACCATGGGATAATTAACACACAAGCTACTCTGCTGTGAAACCAGCGCAAAGCTCAGAACTTTGATTTTACTGCGAGGAAAGCAAGAGCATTGAAACTCCAGCATTTACCTGTACATCAGCAAAAAAGCCTCTGTCGTCACACCCAGGATTTTCCAGCATGACAGTTGTCCCCATGTCATCCCCAGCACCGGGGAGAAGATCAATCTTGTCACCACCATCCTCTTTTTGGACCCTGCACCAGCTCCAGCACAGCATCCAAGTTTAATGCCAAAGAAAGGAGGATTTTAAAATATATATATAAATAAACCCCAACAAAACACACAAAGTACAAGGCCAACCTTTACAATAAAATTAAATAAATAAAACCCCAATCAAAACACCCCACAAAACCACAAACCCGGTCTTATCTTTTCATGCAAATTTTTTTTCTTTGTGAGAGAAACAGGTAATACCAGGTGCACACGTGCAAATGGTGAGGGACTGGTCCTACATCTCATCTTGACACATGGACACCAAGTCATTTCCCTTAGATAAACGTCACAGAGCACTGCAATTCTTTCAGTTTTGATGTACTTGTGTAAGAAAAAGTTGTCTCTATAAAGTATTATTATTCTGAGGTGCCAAGTAGGAAAGCCATGCAAAATTTCTTCTTCTTTCAGAGCCTCAAAAATAAGATGAAAAAAACCTGTCATGGATAATAATTATAAAACTTGAAAGTTGGACTTCTGGTTTGCACGACTTTTTTTTTTTAAAGAAAGCAATCGCTCAACTATCATACCAAATTGGTTTGTACTGACCAGCTTTGAAATTCTGCCTTGAAAGAAAAAGAAAATCCTAGAGTGAGACAAGCACATCAGGACTAATTCCCTAAGCCAGAATTTTAAACCAGAAAAGCCCCTTAGCCTGCAAACAGTCCTGTTGATGTACAAAGCACAAAAATAAGTGATCCAGACTGGATACCAAGGAGAAAATAAATCAAATTTCATTATATTACCTTCCTAAACAAGCATCTAAGTCACATTCCCCTTCACAATCATTCTTCCTGTACTCACCACCTATTGCTTGTGATGTACTTTATTGCTTCACACTTCAGCAGAAATTTATCAGTTATATTTTAAATTATCTAGGAATAAAACAAGTACAGCAACAACTTTGTTCTAAGACCCCAAAACATTGTTCTGAAGTAAATCCAGAACCATGACTGTTCCTTATCCATTTCCCATGGACTTATTTTTAATGCATTTACTCTTGTAAATCAGCACCAACAATATTCCAGTGATTAGTTTTTTCTTTTCAGTGTTTCTAGGACAGTTTCAAGGAAATATCATGTAAAATTTATACCAAGGGAAAAAGGCCCAATGTGATGTAACTCAAAATAGAAGAACAGCATTAAAACACATCCCATCAGTGAAAAAAACCCCAAACACAAACCAACCCACACTTCAAGCTTGCTGTTAAATAGACCACACAGCCTGATGATAGTTCATTTTCTGGGGAAACAGAGTATGTTTAACACCAAACAGCCAGAAGAAGTATTAACACGAGCCTGGGTAGCGCTCCCACTGAGCCTTGTGCCGAAGAGTCATCCCAGCTAAAGCGGGGCTCAAATCTGAGCAGAAAGTGAACTCGTAAAACTAAAAAGCCCTTTTGTCAGTGTAAAAGCCTTCAGCAACTCTCCAAGCTTGTCCTCAGGTTCTGCTGACTTTGAGAGGACTTAAACCAGAAGCTTGACAAGGGCTGCTCTTGTGAAGGCTCTCAAATAAAGGTGAGCTCAGGACCTTTTCTGCGCAGGCATCTTTGAATTAAGGCGGGCGGCAGCTCCGCAGGTCGGAGCAGCAGCTGCTGCGGCAGCAGGGACCTGCCACGCGGGCACCAAGTGACAAGTGCTTTGTCCAGCTCCAGCTGCTGCTCTTCCACACAATGCGAGGACGAGCCCAGGAGCTCAGTCAGCAGCTGACCCGCTTGGCCACCTCGGCTCCATCCCATCTGCCAAACAGCCCCTTCAAAGAGGTGCAAAATTCAGGAGAAACACCGACTTGCTCTTGATCTGACCACAAAAGTTTTTCTTCAAGCTGATGAGGCATCTCTACTTTTGTCCAGGCCAGTCCTTTGTGTGCAAGGTCACAGGATGGGGTAGAAATACTTGTGTCTGGTCACACATGGGAAAAAGAGGAGGCATTTAAAGTCAGTCTTGTGACAGGGAAGAGCTGAAACCACCCTCTGGGACCTCTCACAGTTTCACATTTCCCAAAGTGCCCCAGCTACAGCTTCACACTGTCACGTCCTTCGAGCTCCGTGACCCAATGTTTCAGGCTTGGCCGCTTGGCCAAGGGCAGCCCGTGGTACCTGGGGTGGTGGTCTTAGAGAAGCACCGTTTCAAATACATCTCTTAAAAGGGACAGTTGGAACCCCAGCAGTGCAAGGAAGTCAAGAGAAGGACAAAATTAAGAGCAGCGTGAGGAAGTCAAGAGAAAGACAAAATTAAGAAAAAACTACAGACAAGGAGGGCGACAAGAAGGAAAGTTTGCCTCAATGCGCAAAGTATCTTAACACACAGATTGGGGAACTTGTAGAAACAACTATTTAAGTTGCACATGCAAAAAAAGAGAGCAAGGGATAAGAGGAATTTAAAATCAGAGCCCAACTTTAGCCAAATGCTTCTGGCTAAAGAAGGAACCGAACATTCACCAAAGTGGTTTGGATGCACTGGAGGATCCCAGTTTCCCCAACGTCAGCTGCCAGGTGTTCAGTATTTTTAAGCCATCCCAGCAGTTACTTATACATACAGCAAGTGATTTGGATGCTTCCTTATGTACCTCTATAGTCGGAAATCTCAGCCAGGAAAACAATGGCCCACTGAAATTTTGCAGGGCCCCAAAAGAATATTCCTCAAAATTAGTGCTTTTTACTTAGCACTGGGGGATATAAGACAGAAGAATAAACTGCATTTTAAATAATCCTGTAACGATGGTGGTTTAAGTGAGCAACTACAAGATAACGAACGATGAAGGAGCACATCAGTAAGGTAAAAAGAGAATCCGTGATTTGACAAAATATCAGCACTTTCATGGGTATAACTCACAGACGGCAGCGCCAGCATCGCAGACACGACGGACGTGTGACTAATGGCACGACATCCAGGCTCCACAAAAGCCTGGGAAGGGGCTATTGTATTTAAGAGAATAAACTGACACTCGTTATCTCAGGAAACAACAAACCAGCAATGCAACTTCAAGAGTCAAGTGATGAAAGCAGATTAATCCGCTATAAAAACATAATTACCTCGTTAAAAATCACTCTTGCAGTCTGTGAAGCAAAGGATTTACAATACTTTTCTACTGGGTTTTGTCCAAATCGCTTAAAAATAGAACTGAAAACCCCACCATGCTTTTCTGAAAATCCTGCCTATTTCATTTAACAACCAAAGCAAACAAGGAGCCTGAAATAAATTTCTTTCTTATTGATTAAGCAATCCTTGCAAAGCCTACTGTCCTAAATCAGGAGACAGGCTCCAAAGTAACAAACATTATGTAAACATAAATAAGCTTTAAATATTTTAGCTGCCCATTTTAACAAATAAATTAGGCTCCAGCTGGAGCTGGGGACTGAGAGCACTTCTGTACGGTGCCGGCCATGGAGCGGGGACCCCCCCCACCTGAGCACACGAGTGAGTGATGCTCCACACAAGCAGGCTTGGAAAAGAAGCCTCCAAACAGCACCTGGGCAATGCTCTGCAAGGCTCTCGGGGTCTGGAGATCAATCCTGCTGCAAACCACCCGTTTGCCAGCAGCCGCGGGTAACCCCTCCAAACACTTCTCACCGGCACTGCCCGCGGGTTCGGATGCAGCACTGGGCACCTTTGCGCAGCTCCTGCGGGTTTTGTGTCTGGCTCTTCATTTTGAACAGTTCCCCTCTGAGTTTTAGCCTTGAAGGACTGGAGCCCTTTCAGTTCCCACGGTTTACAGGATTCCTCCCTGCAGGTACACTTGAGAGAATTTTGTAGAGCATCACCGCTTCAGAGCGGGCAGCAGTACTGGAATTCCTCAGCCCTTGCTCCTTCACTTCCATCTGCTGAGACAGTTTCTCCTCCCGGCTACCCCAGCGTCACAGCCAGGTCTGTATCACAGAAAGTTGGATGCTTCAGAAGAGATAAGGCTCCTCGAGATTGTTGAGCAAATTTCAGCACAAAGCCAGAAGGACATAAATGCAGCAAGGCAGAAACATTTTTACAGGTCTGTAAACAATTGCATTAACACTACGGATCATCAGCTCTCCAGTTTCAGGACTCACCACCACCTATATTTTAGAACTAAGCCATTAGAGGAGATCATTTACAGTGCATCTAATATCCCTCCACCAAACAGATGTATGAGCAGCCAAGTATCTCTTTTGGGTTAACAAGAAAAAGGGAGATGCCCAAATTAGTCAGCACACTAATAGCACCTGTCTATTGCACTTAGAAACGTCTGAATAAACTTGACAGAAGCTCAGTTTACCCATCACAAAGGCCTTAACTGTGTAAAAAAAGAAAAATAAATCACATTTGAGTTGCTAGATTGCTTTGACCTTTTGTCACTGTTACTAATTACTGGCTTCCTGCATTCAAGTATGTACAAGACAATAAACTCCACAAATAAATATGAAAGATGCTCCAGCAATTTAGCAGCTTCAGAGTAGACTCTGAATCTCTGTGATGTAGTTTCTGCATTTCTCATGTTGGCAATATTTCAGCTAAGAAGAAAATGCAGGACTTGGCTCTCAAGCACACAACTTGCAAGTCAGCAAAGCTCCAGGTGTGTTACTTCAGCAGCTGTGGAAGCAACAGATGGGGCAGATGGGTTTGGGAGGTCACAGACCACTCCACTGGTCACAGCCACCACTTACACCCATCAGCAAGTATCCAAAGCTACAAATCACCAGCTTGTACCACCAGCTCCCTTTGGACTTTTGAGGGCAGAGAGCCCTACAAGGGAACAGAGCCAAGGCAGAAACATCTACGTGCAACAAGGGAGAACAGCACCTCTTTGCATGAGCTAGTTCATTGCTAAAAGTCCATCTGACAATGGAAGTTTAGGGTCAGATTCTCCTCTTGCTGGCAGTTAGGTAACCCAAGGAAACTGAAATGGAGTAAGAACGTTGACAAGCAGAGCACTGAAGACATGATCATTGCCTGAGCTCTATTGCCACCTATCTGCTGCAGGATCCTGCCCTTAAGGAGAACCAGAGGGAGAGACCGAGCATTCCTCATTTGCTTCAGCCCCAAATTAACTAGAGTTGGGTCAAATCATCTCAGCAGCAGTTTGAGTTGAGCACGCTGATCTCACACTGAAGCAGAGAAGAGCCTTCCCAGAGCCCATCCCAAGAGAGGGCATGCGGCACCGAACAGCCCTGGGCCACCAGGTCCATGTGTCATTGCAGCTACTCCCACAAGCCTGGACCCAGCAGCCCATCCTCTGTCATCCAGCACACCTGCACCACACACCCCATCATAGCTAACCCCTTACAAGAGGATTTCTCACCCCCTCCCACAGCCATAAACACTCCCAGTTTTATTTGCCTTGCATGAATCCATTCCGAGAAGCACCAGCGCACTTATCACATTCCCATAAAATCCATTTTCTTGTTTGCAGCGTTTTCTCCTCAATTATACACTCGCCATTTGAGATGAGGAAACTGATCACTCTCACAGACGCTTTGTCAACTCATCTTTCCTGAAACGTCAAATTCAATGAACCCAATAAATGCTTCTCATCTGAATCATCATGCTCAAACCATTGGTAATCAGTCAGGGAGTAGAGAAATCCAAGAGCTAATGCATTTAGCAGAATGGAATATAATGCAATGTGCTGCACGATCCCAATCTATGGCATTGGGCCCAGTTACTTCAACTTTACAGGCTTTAATAAAAAACATGTTTTCGAATGAAGTGCAGATACACCTTTCCTTCGCATAGCTGCCACAAGCTGTCTGATTTTTAAGAGTTTACGCAAAAACACACACATGCTTTGTCTTCTCAGGATGCTTTTCACAAAGACTACTGCTCGATTTCCCAACCAGAGAACAAGCATGTGAGAAGATGTCCCCAAGACCACGGAGCCTGTTGGAGCAGTTGGGAGCTCTGGCTCCCAGAGCCAAGTCCCAGGGAACAGAGCAGCCCTTTGCTAGCGACTGAGTTAATAAAAACCAGAAGGGCTAGAAGGGGGAATAGGGAGCAGTTTGAACCATGTTCTCTAAAAGACAAGTCTGGCATCTCTCATGCAGCCTCTAGGAAGAGCTCAAGGCGAAAGAAAGATCATGTTTAATAAAGGGTAAGAATAACCAATGTTTCTTAAATGCTAAGTTGCAAAAAAAGTTCAACAAGCTAAATAACATGTGCTAGTTAAGGAGTGGAAGAAAAGAGTGAACTTTTAAGGAGGAGAGCCCTATGTTTCTCCCATTTTCGCTTCATGGGTCAGAGCCCATTTCCAAAAGCCGCGGGAAGGGGGAGAAATATTTTCTACCACCACGGCTGGCAGCTGGGCAGCCCCTCTGCAGCCAGAACTGCTCCTCTGGCAAAAAACAAACAGCAAACCAGTAGCCCTGGCTACCCCAAAGCACTAATAGCCCAGGTGGTAACGAAAAAGAGGGATTGATGTGGGGTAACGTACAAAGACTAAGACAACGTGAATTTTACCCCTACTCGTGCCTCAGGCTCATGAGGTGGCCAGAAACACCTTCCCCGCCAGCCTCCCTACCCTGTCTTCCTAAGATATGCAGTAACAACCAGCAGTCTAGAATATCATTTTGAATTGTGAAGTGTGTTTATGAACACTTTTCCCCTTTTCTTGCCTGCAAGCAAACCAAGAGGTACTGGAACAGACAGAAGAAATGAGATTTCACTCCTTCTGCAGCCAAGCATCTCGCCGAAGCCTGATTTGGATCGCTGCTTGCTGTAAGCTAAACTGAAAGATGATGTATCTCGAAGACAATAACTTAATATTAAACACTGTACCTTTGTAGCACTCATCATATCACATTTCAAAAGGCTTACACCAGAAGTCTCATTAGCAAAACCATTAAAACAAGCACACAGCTGGTGGAGAGCATTTACTGTGCAAAAGAGTAAAATTCTTCTAAATTTATAGTAGCAAAATTGATTACCGATTCTAACATCTGTCACAACTTTCTAAGGAGAATTTAAATGCAGAAGTCTCTTAGATCAGAAACATCAGGCTAGGCTCTAAAGCCAGCTCCCCTCCCCCAGTAATCACATCAATAATCTCTGTGCAAATCAAACGTGCTCTTTGCATAAAAGCAGTTGTTACTGTTATATATTATATAATAAGCACTCTAAAGTGCTTAAGATGTAGCTCAATGTATTTACGCTACATTTGTAATCATATAGAAGCCAAGGTAACTTTCTTCAAAGGATAACATTGAGGAGGAAAGAAAAAAAACCTAAAGTAAACAGCACCAGATGCAAGCCTGAAAAAGTTTAAATATGCAAGCTGGTGTCTTCATTATTCAGAAATGTAAAAGGAACTACCTGTAAGCAGCATGCAAATGCAGATCGCTAAGATGGCAATAGGTGGGTTTGTATTTCATGCCTTTCCCTGCACAAGCCATCTCTAGTACCCTGCAGCAAGGAGCACACAGCCACAGGCACCAAATCCACGCACTGTCAAATATAGCACATCCTAAGACAAAGAAAGCTAAGAACTTTTTTGGGGGCCCTTTATTAAAAAAGAGAGGAGAAAAAAGAAAAAAAGACAAGAGTTACTACACCTTTCCCACAGAGCCATGACTCTGAAATCTCAACTCCAGTGAAGTAGGAAAAGATTGAGGGCAAGGTTTTACCCAAGACCTCAAGCAAGCATTGCACATGATGGCAAAAAGTGCCACAAGTCTAACGGAACTCCAGAAGGTGCCAATAAGCTGATTCTTTGGGGGCTTTTGTGACCCTCCTGGAGGGACAGGGTGGATAAGGCTCCGCTTTGTCATCAGTTCCTGTGGTGCCATAACATCTATTAACCTAAAGGGGTTTTTTTTCCCCTCCCAGTTTGCTTTGTGTGTGGCTCCAATCTGTTTAAGAGAACATTGGCACCTGTCCCCTGAAAGTTAAAGCAGTTCAGCAGTGCCTACTCGGTGTCTGGCAGCACAGCAAGTACCGTAAGGTACAGTGTACTGAGCAGATTGGACAGGATTTATCACAATTAAGTCAAGAAGATACAGACAGAAGAGGTGACACCATGTCAAGGTTGGAAGAGAGCTCCTCGGAGCACACAACCGACACCAGGGACCTTTTTCCCAGCGCTCCTCAGGCCCGTGAATGTCCACGGAGCAGCAGCCAATTGCTTCAGGAGTTACCTCAGTCTCTCAACAGGTAGAAAAAAGCACGCTCAGAGATGTTGCAACGTAATGCTGAACCCCAAAGGGGGCACTTTCTGCTGGTATGTCCATCACCATCTTTTCTCCAGCTATTTTCAAAGCACTCGGGTAGAAATCTGGCAGCCCTTTTGCCAGAAGTCACCGCATCCTGACTTCATTTATCAGCAGCTCAGCAGGGGATTCCCATTTGTCTCAGCCGACATCACTGCTGCCTGGGAAAACACTTTGTGATTTATGGACAGCAGCAACAAGAACAACACTTTTCAAAGTTTCTCGGACGACCAAATTTGGTCTAGCACAACTGAGGGAAATGCAACAAAAAGGCAAAACACAAATGGGTCACAAGTCCGCTGGAGGATGAGAGCTTACAGAACACTGGTTCCCTATTTTCTTGTTCAGGCAACACATTTGGTTAATAGTGTTTTTGAAGAAACCATCAACTTCACCATAAAACTTCAAGGGGCTGAAAATCTACCTCTTCCCTCCTGAGCTTCTGGACCTTCACTATTAATTCATACCTCATTTCTCACCCAGATACAGCATTATGAAGCAGCAACCACTGGAAGAGATTTCTCATCCTTTCGATGAGAATAAAGGATTCACATCCTCAGCACTTCCTCCGAGCCTTCGCCTATCGAGTCACCCCTCAATCGTTCTTATGAACTCGAGGCTGTCAGAAGACAAGACGTCTCAAACATGACGTTTGGAAAGGGCACATTTTAAATTGCACTTGTTAGCATCTTTTCTTTTTCCTTTCAATTTAATCTAGAGGGCAGAAGACACATGACAAGAAACAAATGGAGCCTTCTGGGAGTCTACCTGCTGTTCTAATGCAAACTCCTCAGAAAAACATTTCTCAGCACAGAAAATTTAACATGAAGATCATCTCAGTGAAAATCACTCTAGAAAAGATAAAACATGCTCCAAATAGGAGTGAACAAAGAGGGGCTTTCTCACCATTTTCTGCAGAAAGAAACGTCACACAAGATTTTTATCTTTTATTCCTGAACTGCCTTTGCAAACGCAGCAGCAACTAATCACCAACACACTGTATGATGTTGTCAAATCATACTGGGAACAATTCATTCATTATTAAATTCACTCCTTTATTAAGGGCTTAAGAACTTTGTGCACAACTTCAGTTAAAATCATGAAATCTATCAACATAACTACCTCACTAAGGTAACGTTTAAAACCCACCTGTTTGCCGAGGCCCTTCCAGATCCATTTTTAACAAGAACCAGCCTGATTTTTGCTGGCAGGAAAGAGAACAGACAAGACAGACATCCTCACTTCTTCTTTACCTAGGACCAAGTTGTCTCCTCTTCCTTTCCCCCACTTGTCTGTTTGGATTATCGACATTTTGCAGGAGCAGAACCTGTGTCCCCCTGCCCATCATGCCCGCAGCGCCGACCACAGAGCCCCAGGGAAGCCGGTAGACACACAGGCAAGCAGCAAAACTGTGCAGGAGCAGCACTTGCTGAACACCACCACAGCAAGCACAGAAAGGTACACCTTCAGTCTTTATTTTTCCAATATTCACAAGCTCAAACCTATCCCTGATTCCTAATAGCAGTGACTCATATCAACAGCAATGCCAGCCCGGGTGGTTTGTCAGGCAGTGTGAAAATATGGGACTTGCGTATTCTCTCCGGATACATTGGCATCACTTTCCCAACACGACACTTCCCCACCTATTCCAAAAGAGGAGCTGTATTTCTCAGGAATCTGCAGATACATCAGCCTTCGCCACAGCCCAGCAGCACGGTGTGCAACGTCACCCGTGGACACTAAGGTGATGCGCTCAGAAGGAAAACAGAAAGGTGCTTCTGCCCAGAAGCACTTCAAGACAGCTTTGGGGTACCAGAACCTTTATAAAACATTAAGAGAAAAAACAAACAAACAGCAGCTTCCCCAAGACTTCTTGCTGTCCCCCCCACATGATGAGGCAAGATACAGCTGAGCAAGGGCTGCTAGAACAGGGTATTTCCAACTGCAACAACCACTAATTGGCTCTTGTGCTATCAGTATTTCAAGGACCCTTCAAAGTGCAGTTGCTTTGAGGAGAAAAATGCACCTGCTAGTTGAGCTTCTTTCTCCTCTCCTCTTCACCTTGACCAGAGTATTTTTAGCCGTATGGACAGACTTGCCAATATTTTCACCTTCAATTCTGTGCAAGGAAATTTCTGACAACGCAACAACGAACGAACCATATCTATCCAGGGTCAAGAGAGGCAGAAAGAAAGAAATTACAGGCAAAGGTAAGTTTCCAAAAGGACTTTTTAAAAAATATTTTTGCCTTAGCAGTTTAGCTCACCTTCTCTCCACAGAGCTTAGCACGTTTTTACCCGATCTCAGCAAGTTTAGAGTTTGGCCTGTGATTTTGCTTAACAAGAACAGCCGCCACACTTGCACGCAAACAGCCTGACCGAGCTACTCGCACGCCTTTGCAGGAGAAAGCGCCGCTCAGTTACACTGACTCTCCCAGATCTACTCATCTAAGTGCATTTGGCGGAAAACGGTCCAACACTGTTGTCTCAGAAGGCAGAAAAACCTCATTATTTAAACGAAACAGTCTCTCTTGTCTGTTCGTCTCAGCAGGTAACGCATCAACTTCTGCCAAATCAGTAAACACAGGGACTTGCTTCCACCAGAGCACGGTATCAGTAAATAAGAGAGAGAACACATACTCACAAAGCACTACTCTTATTAATTCATGTGACGCCGGGACCACAAGCGCTTTCATTAATTACTACAAGAACTGTTACACGGTAGAGTAAGTTCTGAGGTGACAGCAGCAGACACGATCCCACGGGCTTTCAGGGCGCCGTTCAGCCGCCTCAGACAGACACAAACTGTTACAAACCACTGACAGTGTAAAGGGTCACCCTTGGTATAATGCTCACATCTACTGTTTGGGGTAAGTCTTCCCCAAATTTGCAGACTTCTGTGTAGCAGGAGGGCATCTAGAGCTAGTAAACTCCAGCACACACATTTTAGTGTCCTTTATGTAGTGCAATTTCACAGGAACCCTTGAGGACCAGTACTAAGTGCCACAGGGGGATCTACATCTCTTACTAGGTGCCCCTGAATTTCCAGGTTTCCTCCAGCAGCCTGCTGCTGGTGTTTCATTAGGAAAATCAGCTATTATTTTATAATCTCTTCATCCCTCACAGCAGTTTATTGTCCCATTTGATGTACACTCTGCTCTCCTTTTGTCATTAAGCTTCTCCCCAGGTGGAAAACTGATCAGACTTGCTGGACTTTATACACCTTAATGCACAAAGCACATAAATACGCTCCCAACAGACCGAGAACCCACTCCATGGTCCATCTTCCATTCCACTTTTGTCCTGAGCAGGTAAGGTACAGAAGGAAGAAAAAGAAATATTTTAAAAATACATTCTTAACTGGGTACCTTTTCAGACAAAGCCTTTAAACTGTCTAGAAACCTCTGCCAGAAATCCTTGAAGAGGGGTCGATCAATTCTCTTCAGGCTCTCTTTGGTGCTGGCATCCACACTGACATACAGCTGCGTTACCGGCTCAAGGTTCCTTGGAAATAAAAAGAAGTTGCTGTTTTCAGACGTTACTGCTCACTGAATTTGTGCTTTCCTACCAGAGCACACATAAAATACAGTACCTCTGAACAAGCTGTTTTGCTGGTCCAGCAGGGACAGGAACTGCACATTATTTACAGGGAAAACTCTCGAAGTCCAGTAGTTCATCTCTGCCAAGTGACCGTCATCTTAATACCAAAATGTTACAACCCACTTTCAACAAGTACTACACCTCAAAGCTAAGAACGTCACACACAGAGGCCTTGGCTGACATTTTAATTATCTTTGCCTCACTGAACTGGAACATATTTCACTCCAGCGTGGCTGTAACACATTCCGAAAGGCTTCCCCAAGCAGGCGGCCAGGGGTTCACAGGAGGCACTGAAGGGCTCTGCTTCTCACCACAGCCCCCGTGGTTAAAAACCATAAAGCTCAGCCCCCTCCCCAAGTTCTATTTGCCCTGCCCATGGAAAAATAATCCCAGTTCAGGAGAAACACAGGCATAATTCAGCCAGTTTCTACCGCTGGACACATCAAACTTACCTGACCTGCAACTGGTATCATCAGTCAGCTCATTTTTTTGAAGGGAAATCAAAGCTGTTTAGAAAATAAACCCAAGCACAATCTCCCCATGTGTTCCCCTTCCACTTCCAAGGCTCTTAGTTCACAGAGACCCTGCACTACAGCCTTTCTGGTCACATAATGCCCATAAGCACAGCATCTGCGAGCCCAACACCAGGAACTGCTAAAAAGATTAAACATCCTCTGCTGTGTGAAGAGCCTGAGTTGAGTTTAATCCCTTCCATAAAGCCCAAGGGTATAAATAACGGAGAAGCAGCAATAGCTGCAGTCCATTAGCAAAGGGATAATGAAGGGCATGAAGAGGAACAACCTAAAACGAGCTCCCTTGTCACAGACAAAACTGATAAAGCCAGCGAGTGTAACACACATCCACCCCCCCTGACATCTTCCACCCCGGGGTCTCCGAGCTGAAGCGACAGCATCCTAATTGCACGAGCTCCTAACACTTTTAGGACAATGTTTTGCAAGTGGGTTTTTTTGTGAAGCCTGTTAATGAGCAGGCTATAGCCCCAGCTTGATTTGGTTCTTTACAGAAGATGAGAGAAAAACCAGATTAGAAACTATTGTTCAGCTGCCAAACAGTGCCTCCCAAAAATAAACCAAATGCCCTGCCCTCCCCAAAGGTGACAAAGTGACAAGAACCATCCAGAGTGAGACCAAGCAGAGCTCTTATTGTCTAGAAAAATCCACTTAACATGGACACTCAGACCTATCTAAACATATTCCCTCTGTATGTATTTAGACAGAAGAATGAAATAGGCCAGAACAAATTTAACATTTTAGGTTAAAAACACCCTGTTTTGTAAACAAGTTTGTCTGGACTGGCAGCCCAAAGCCACAATCTCCAAAAACAACCAAATGTTCTAGGCGTAAGTACACTGAAGTATTCAGCTTCAAAGAGCACAGCCAAAATGCAGTTTTCTTTACTTAATGCTGCATTTGCCTAATTAAAAGGGGCCCCAATGAAGATGGAGTGTATGTTTTTAAAAACATGAGCTGAGAAAAATCATCTCTTCTCTGAGAATCTCAATCTTACAGAAATACAAGAGCCAGACTTGCTGTTTTATTGAAGAAAATTTAAGGAATCAGAAGAGATCCCAGGGAGGAATTTCTGCCCCACATTGCTCCAAAATGAAGCATCCACAGGGCTCTGCCATGGCTGGGACCAGAGTCAGGACACCCTCACGTCTACTCTGCCAAAGGGGAACAAGGAGAAAGGGCAGACATGGGTCCAGCCAACACCAGGGAGAAGAGGAGCACAAACTGACATTCCTGGAGCACAGTTACATTTCATAATTAACAGGAAACGTAGTTGTGTGGTACTAGGATGCATTTTCCAACATTCCTCCTTAATTTTAGGTTGCGATTTCCAAGCTAGCTCAGACAGCTGACACTGCATCCAGGAGATCAAATTCACGCCACCTCCCACACACGAACTTGGGCAAAAACCGTAACCGAGTAGCGCAGAATAATTCAAGAGCAATGAATTGAGTTCAGGCCACCAGCCATGAGGTGGTTTCCCAAGCCTGACAGTACACAGCCTGGTCAGTGATACAAAGAGCAGAAACATCCATAGAATAAAAAAAAAAAAAAAAAAAAAAAAAAAAGCATTTGCTTTATGAGCAATAATAAGTATCTGCTCATTATTACTATTATCAACGCTCACAAATGCAAACACATTCACGAGTGTTTTTGTTCACAGCCACTAAAGCAGAAACAAGAGGAGAACGAGGACAAGAGCCAGGTAACTGCTCAGGGAGAGCTTGTGCACCGTGAAACCTCCTGCCCTTCACGAAAACTTGCGTGTGCCTGAAGGCACATGAAGCTGCAGCCCAAACACAAGAGGAGGAAGAGGAGGACACAGGGGGCACCGTCCTGCAGAGCCAGTGGGTCCCTCTGCTAAACCCAGCAAGCAGCCCAGGCCACACTCCCCACTCGTGCGCTGGACGCCAGAGGTCACGCTGCCTATTTTAGAACTTTTAGCTCCCCTCTGCTGTAGAAAAGTAGAGCCTGGTGTGTGCTTCAGCTCCCATATTAAGCAAATCATTTGCTTTGATGAGCCAAAGATCAGTTGCAGTTTTTAAGACAGCAAGACTAGCATTTTATCACTTTCTTTTTGGTTCCTTTTTTAAAAACATTCAGCAGCTCCTAAGAAACACGGCTTCAAATATAGTATGCGCTCTCTTTTTAAAACGCTATTTTTAGGAAAGAGCAATTTCTGTCTATCAGGCACATAATACATGACTTAAAGTAACTTGATTACACAATTATTCAATCATTTGGAATGCCTTTGTGGTGTATAATTACTCACTCAAAAATTGCATGCCCTCCCCGCTCACTGCCATATTCAGGCCACGAGAAGGAAGAGAAAAGGAAGCTTTAGCAGAAAGTGCTAACACAGAGAGGCACGAAGCTGCAGTGACAAGCTGAGCGACGTACCAAAACTACCCTGCACACAGCTCTGCTGACAAGCTCTCATAACGCCTGGGTTGGACGTTGTCAGTATTCTGAGCTGATGGTCTGAAAGCATCCCATGAGCTCCCAACCGACTCGCAGCTCCCACCACGTGCTGCATTTCCTTGCCACGTTGCTTGAGATTTTGTTAAAAGCAGCCCGGATGCTCAAGAACATCAGAAACATCAGAAAGACTCTGAAAGAGGCCATTAAAACGTTTTGAACATTTAGCTCGAAGTCCCTCAGAGGCAGGTTAAAAACTACTGATCACACTTTTGGAGATGAGTATGTGCTTTTCACTTTTTCTTATCCTGCACCCCAGGTCCTGCAGGAGATGGTGGGCTGTAGATATCTTTAATTTGAGCCATTACGGCTGGTCTTAACAAGTTAGAACCAAGATCACACCACAAGAGAAAACAGAAACCAAAAAGGCAATTTAGGAGCTCAGTCTCCTGCTCTAGCAGGAGTGTTTCTAGTCGGAAACACTCACACCAGTCATCCAGGTCCCCAAGCACAAAACGCAGCTCACTTGCTGTTCTCCCTCCCTTGCACCTCCGGGAGGTACTATATTACACTCTCTCCACTTTCAGAAGTAATCACACTTTTAAGAGATATAGAAAAGAAAATCAAACCGGGGGAGAGAAAGAGATGAGAAAGGGTGTAGGGAGATCAAGGTTAAAAATCAAATAGATGCCAAGTAGGCTTTGTCATTGTCAGTGCTCATGCAGAACGGACTCTGATGAACGATAAAACGGAATTAAAACACAAGTTGGCACTCACGACGTTTTAGTAGGGAGATATTTTGATCCGACTCTTACCTAATCTCATCGGGGAACTGTGCGTTTGTAACCAGGAAACTAGAGATGCCGTACTGGTGCAGGAGCTTCACAAAGCGGTTGATCTCCGGGTACATGATGGGCTCTCCCACCAATGACAACGCACAGTGCTTTGCTCTCATTGCCTCCTCAAAACGATCGGCTTTTACTCCCGACACACCTGCAAAAAGCGAGAAAAACAAGCTTAAATCAACCAACTCCCTCCCCCAAACTACACATCTGTATCTAAAATACACCCTGGCACAAGGGAGACTGAGCAGAACCAGCTGGCTGTTGCCTTGTGTCCTCCTCGGGACAAGTGCCCAGGGAGCCACCTCTGCAGGAATCCACCCAGACACACAGAGCCTGGGGCTTTGTGGGTCCCGTTAACCACGGCAAGAAATTTTCTGGTAATGTTTGAGTCAAGTTTTCCAACACTAAGACCTCAGTGATGCTGCCTGAATGTTGAGACAGAAAGACAAGAGTGAGTTTAACACCACTTCAAGTAGGCATCTCAGAAAAAAACCCCAACCAAACAAACAGAAAAAACCCACAACCAGGTTAACCCTCTGCAGTTCCTGAGTGCCATGAAGAGCAGCTCCCCAGAGGAGCTGGGCACATCTCACCCAGCAAAGCACCAGCCACCAGGTCTGAGTCCATACTGGCAGCCCCATGAACTGCAACTCCACAAGAGGATGCGTTCAAAAAGAAAATCCAACAGATGAGACGTTTCAGAAGGAAGGGGAAAACACAAGAAGCTCAACTGCAGTGTCCACATGAAAATGCTATCTGTAGGTTTAACCAATCTGAGCCACATTTCTTATACCCACGGGAGGGCAGGAGAGAGGCAAATGCTCCTCCAGCCCATCTGCTGTCACCCAAGTGTTCAGGACCCTGTATGAAATCACCTGACTACAAAACAAGCTTTTGTTCCAGATATGTCACTTCACGTTTCCTTGATGTGCCTTGATGTACTTGAATAATATCTGAGGTTTTAGATTGGGGGTTGGTCTGTTTTAAAAAAAAAAAAAGACAAGAGTTTGAAAGCAGGTCCTCAGCTCACCTCTCGTTGCCTAGATGCTGGAGCTCAAGAAGTACAGAAAATTACATGCTATGCTGCAAAGCCAAGATAAAAAGAGGTGTTCGTGGATATTGCTTCAGCTTCACGTAGAAAAGCTGGTTTGCGATCAGAGCAAAGCTTAGTGCATTTTAAACCAGTCAGGCTCAGTTCCGAATAAGCGACAGGAGTAATGGTTATTCCATAGAAACTTGACAGTACTAAACCGAGAACTTTATTTGAAAAGAAAGAAGCATCTCCACCACAAACTGAGATTAAAGGACTAACTTTCGTATTACTAAAGCTACTGTAAGTCATTTTTGGAATTAATTAATTTCCCTCTCTCAGCATCTTGCAACTGGACTACAATAATTACCGTGCCAGCTTTATAAGCAGAAAGAAAAGAAATCCGACATCACGTAAAGTTTGACAGTAACTTTCTCAAAACAGTTTACAGCAATTCTGGCACACAGTAAATACACCCCAGAGGAGAGTAGAGGTTTTGTATGCAATCATTTGACCACATAAATCACAAGCTAGACAGGGATAAACTAAACAGGATTAGTGGGTATTCCAGGGAGCACATGAACTCTCCCTGTACTTTCAGCTGCCATGCTGCTACAGCACTCAACCCCTGCTCCTGGAGATGAGCCTCCTTCTGACTTCAGTCAATGAATTCCAGCAAAGTCAGGGCCTGGGCAGATTTTGTACGGCACGCAGCAGGTCCAACACAAGTGCAAGAGCCTCAAGCTGTAGGAACTTGAGCAGCCTCGGCAAGCGGCAGCGGCAAACAGCTTTCAGCTCCTGCCGAGCTCAGATCTCAGCAGAGCACGCAGCCAAACCTCCCCGACCAGCACATGTCTTTCGAAAAGCTGATTCCAGCTGCTCTCCTATTGGTGCACTTTTAATTTGGGCTAAAAAAAAAAAAAAAAGCATCAGCTGGCACATCACTCTAGATAGAGGCTGGTTGTTGACTTCAGATACTTGTCTGCATGTACCTGCGCACCAGTCATCACAAATGCCTGGGTGAGTGAGGAGACAAGAATCCTGTTTTATCCACTCTAATGGCAAGACACACAGGCAGTCTTAGGATTTCCTAGCTCAGGTCATGCATTTCTGTTTGTTTTTTCCTTTTTCTCAAAGTTGAACCAGGGATGTATTATCAGAGACTCCCACTCTCCTCTTTTTGAATTATGTTTCCATTTTGTGTGTGCCCTTCAGAAGGGTACAGAGATTTACTAGTCACTACCCAGAAATTGTATCCATCAAAAAAAATGCTTCACACTTTCCCACCTTAGCTCCCTATCAGTAAGATTTCCCCCCATCGGTTACTCTAAAAGAGAATTATGTGACATTAACTAACATCTATGGTCTTCAAATACAGTACAAACTATGGCAACAATAAAAGAGAAGGTGACATACCATCTCTAAAAGCACAAATAGGGGCTCTTACAGGATAGAGGGCTATCCTCTAGGGAATCCTATAGCACAGAGAGACCCCAAGAACCCTCCTTTCAAAGAAGATCTCACTTGTACTACAACGTGTGGAATTAATAAAGCACCAGATTAGCTCACCATTTCCTTTGGTGCACAGAGATGTCCGTGTGTGCACTGGCACCAGAAAGAGCACCCATTTACCCCCGCAGCTTTGGGTATTACCTGAGTGGCATTACCAGACACTCGAGAGGCTTTGAGGGCTCTCTAGCAAAGACATTTTCCCCAGGCTTTTCTTCTCCAATAGCCCAAACAGTCTGAACTGCTCCATGCTGGGGGTCAGTGTTCAAACTCCTCGGCAGTCGCACACAGCTCCCAGCTGGAAATTCCCCTGGAGACCCTGGAGCCCAGCCGCAACCTCGCCTCCCTCTTTAACAAAGCAATCTAGTCCAGCTCACTGCTCAAAGCCCTGGGGTGGTTTGTGGGGTTTCGGTGTGGGTTGTGGGTTTTTTCATTAAAAAAATAAAATAAAATCCATCACAATAAAATCCAACCTACTATTCGTGGAGCGCTGCTAAGTTCACTGGAAGCAGACCGTCATGTTTTCTGCCTGAGGCACTTCCAGCCTGGCCAGAACACAGCTCTGGCACGGTACACAGGGACTTTCATCCAGCAGGACACCGTGCATCTTTTAACTCCCTGGCTTCAGCTTTCCAGATAGTGTTTCAACTCAATTTTCCTTTCACTGATTCCGCTCTAACAGTATTTTCATGTGCACCTCAGGGAAGCGACAACGTAAAATTCACAAAATATACTAGTGAGCTACTGGGCTTCTCTTAATGATTTTTCTTCTCCTTAATAAACCTTTTGCTTTCAGGATCCCAAGGCAGGAAGCATGTTGCCACCTATCACTCTGAAAAAATAACTCAACTTTTCTTTTTCAGTTTGGCAGCATGACTCTAGTCCAGAGCCCTTTTGTTGCTGTTGTTGCTGTTTTTCTCCTTTCTCAGTTCCAGGCCAAAGACAACGCTGCTGAGGATGCACATGCAAGTTTCAGGGTACTCCCAGGGCTTGGTATCAGCCACCAAACTGACCTGGAGCTATTGATGCACACCCAGCCACATCTCAGCTCATCTAAGAACGTGGCTGTCCAGAATGGACTGAATGAAAGAATGAATGAAGCTCATGAGGCCCCAACTTATTTTTCTGCCTATTACGTAACTCCAGGGAATGAGACAGAGAAACTCTGCTCTACTGACCAAAGTGATCTTTTTGCCTGTCACATTTTTAATCCAATGGGTTCTCTCTGCACACAACTAATATAAACAAACAAGTTCCCAAAATGAGGCTCGGTCTTGGCTGTCATCTTGCACTTTTTATGGATGGTTCATTCAGCTTGTGCTGCTTGCAGTCTTAGACCCTTCCTACCAAGCTGGCCTGCCCTCCCAGTAGGCAAAGCTGAGCTTGGCAGAGTAACCAAGTTCTTCTTTCCCAAGTGTGATAAAACACCCAACTATCTATATTTAGATATACAGACAGATAATGAACAAATAACAAACTCACAAGGAATATTTTTCAGAGGTGCTATGTAACTGTAATTTCAGTCACAAACACATGTACTGAATAATTCCTGAAAATACCACTCTGAATGCTACAGCACACTCGTTAATGAGAAAAATGCTATCTAGAGGTTTGAGTTAACACAAAAGCTCCCACAGGCCTAAGGCTGGGCAGTATATTTCCTATCAGGTTAGAGATTGATTCCTTTCACCTTCTACCTGACCTCACTTTTACATAAGAATAAAGGTTACCGTGGCAAACATGAGTTTGCCACAATCGTTTCTTCTCACTTACCCATGTTTCTGATACCATGAATCTCATGTCTCCCTCTCAGCATTTCACAGATGGCCAGAACATTTTCATCTATGCTTTGAAGATGCTACTGCTGGTTGTCTTCCAAAAGCATCGTTAACAGGCAAGAAGTAGGAGAAAGTTACCTTTGAACTGCTTGACCATATTCTGGTGGTTCTCAATCGCCTTCTGCAAGATCATTTCAGGTTGGTCCATCTTCCATCGCCACTCCGTGCCCACCGGATTAGTATGATGTCTAAGAAAACAGAGATATAGCTATTCACTGTCATTTGTAACATGCATGGATGAGCCCACCTGTCACCCTGGGGACTTTGGCATTGCGTGACGGGCTCCATCACGCTCACACTTGGACAAACTCAACGCAGAGTGAGCCTCTACAAAAGCACAGACCTCTCCCCGCTGAGAGGAATTTCTCACCAACCCTCCTGCACTTAGACTGGTATCGAACAGCAGTAATTCAGCCTCTAAGTATCATCTGAAGAAAATCAATGCATTTCTGTGCTTTCAGCGCCTTGTTCTCACTTCTTCTGCTTTTTTTCCACAATACACTAGGAAAGTTCCTC
>NW_009696283.1:0-3177 GCF_000703405.1 Apaloderma vittatum | reverse complement strand
CTCTTCCCCTACCAATTCTACTGCAACTCATCAAATAATTTAATAGAAGAGCAGCACGTTTTGCAATATTGTCAATCTAATATTGGATTAACGTAGCCCTGTACAAGAAAACAAGAGCAAGCAATATATACTCCTGAACTTGTGTTCTGAGCAGCTGATCTCCGTCTCCTCTGCCACTCCATCATCCCTGGAAGTCAGCCATGGAGACAACTGTGAGGTTACCCGCCCCAATCTGCCTTCCAGCTCCACGGGCATTAGGACATGACACCTAGCATTGAACTACAGGAGAAAAGACAGAAGCAAAAAAAAAAAAAACACAAAAAAAACCCCAAACCAAACAAACTTTCTCAGAATAAAGTGGCTGGTCCAGTGCTTATTGAAAAAATCAAGACACCAATAGACTTCTCCAAGCAAGAAAGACCTGCAGCCCCACACATTGACAGTGCTGAAGCACGAATCTAGATCCAGTATCAATAAAAACAACCCTTTGGCCCAAACATTTCTTCACCTATTTCAAGAGGAAAGATTCAAACTGCTCTCAATCTACTTTACCATCTCAAAGATCCTTTAAGCTAAATCAGCTTTGCTTTTTGAATTCCTTTTTTTTCTCCCCCCATCTGCTAACATGGAAAGTTTTCTGAATGCCAACTATAAAAGGCATTTATAAAACTCTTACATGTTTAACTACACAACTTATCCCTCGTATATTTAATAGGGCAAGCTGGCAGAAAATCAATAGGCTCTTGATGTACGCTGGACAGCTATTAATTATTAGTGTCTAACAGTCCTTGAATTTAACACATTCTAGCTCTTTAATAAACATACCAAGTCATGTCTACAAAGCCGCTTATTTGGCAAAAAGCAGTTCTAACACGGAAAAAAAAAATTATAATGTCTTGTGGGTAATGAGATTGTTTCACAGCCCCTGGTACATCCAGGACTCTCCAACATCATCCACCTCAGCAGCTACTCCAGTCTCAAGCAAGTACTTGTGCATAGTATTCCTTCCCTTCCCAAAATAACACAAACAAAATCTCACCCAACCCCACACACACCAGAAAATTCTTATTTTATTAGAGAATCCAAGTGTGAAACAGGTTGGACTGGATACTTGGAGAGCAGCCACCAGTGCCACAGCCCCCCTCCAGCACGGAGCGATGCAAAAGTGCACGGAACACGACAGGGAGCTCCCAGCTCCCTCCTGGCTACCAGGACTCGCCCCAGTCCAGCCTTACTTGCATTCTCATCAGAATTCTGATCTACCAGCATTACCAAAGCGTCCCTGGCAGTCAGTCAGACCTCTCTGAGGAAAGCAGGTGCTTCAGCAGGGCAGTGCGACCCCCTCCCCAATCACTTGTGCATTGTTTTATTAAACCAGCTTCTTGCTTTACAGCCTCTTAAAACAGTCGCTCTCTTCTGTAAGCAATGCTTACTATTATGAAGTCTTCTTACTATTATGGAGTCTTCTGAGAAACTTTGAGGGAAAAATGCAGCACGAGTGTAAAATGCCACTTACTCCACTAATCAACTGATTGATGTTGACGCCTGGTGGGGAACACGAAGGTGAGGAAACGCTGGTGGCAGCAACCACAAAAGGACAGAGTATGTGGTTCCCCAAGAGCGACAGGAGAGAAAGAGCAGAATAAAAACCTGAAAATTCAAGAAGCAAACTTCAGTGAACCCTGAGAACCAGCAGGTGAGATCCCAGAGGAGTTGAAGGGCAAAGGAGTTCAGCAGAACTGGCAGGTTTTTAAACCCTGTTAAGGCTGAAGTGCAAACCGAGGCAATAAAAAGTAAAGATACAAAGAGTAGGATAAGAGTAACAAGAAACCAGGCTGGCAGAATCACAGGCTCTTCTGTAAACCTGCAATGCTCCAGCTGAAAATAAAAGGAAGAGCACAAGAATACAGGGTCAGAATCAGAAAGGTCAAGGCAAAAAATAAAAAAAAAATTAAAAATCAAAGGACATAGAAAAGGGCTAAGAAGAACAACCTTTCCCTATAACGATGTAATGATGCAAGGAATAAGAGGAAGACCAGGAAAAAAAACTTGTCCAATGCACAAGCAAGCAATGTTTAATCATGCTCCAGCATGGCAATAAACCCGCTTGCACCTTTCCTACTGGTTTCTCCTGAAGGCAACAGGAAGAGCCCAGGCTGGATCAGGAAGAGGACAGGTTAGAGGTATTTCATCGAAATGAAATGTTTTCTCTAGGATCATTAAACTCACCCACGCTGGATCAATCGGCTGATAGTATGAGAGTCACTAGGAATAAGCTGAAAGTTTGTGAGGAGCGTGTAAAAGTGATTTAAAACACACCAGAAAAGTGTAAATGCAGTGTCCGTGTGAGCAGGAGCCAAAGATTTCTATACCAGCCCCTCTTGACTTCCAGTGGTGTCTGAAGAAAAGGAACACAGTGTTTCTATAGAGATTTTCTGTTAAACAACAGACAATTATTTCTCACATTGCTCTAAGCAATCTTTTGTTAGCTGTAGGAATGACAAAAAATAATGGTTTATCATGAATAAATTCAGGAAGAGAAAAAAAGCTTTTCGCAAGGCCTGGAATTATTCCTAAATGTTGATAAGCTTTAAATAATTTTAGAGAAGGAAAAATTGGGAAAATAAGGCTGAAGTTAAATGTTTGGATACCTGAATATCAAAAGAAAACCCCCATGTTAGACATGACAACATATTCAGTATTTTCAAAAGAAAATTTGGACTTACAATTTAAAATACACTTAAATAAAAAGCCAGTTTCATAGCCAATAATCTGCTTATATTCACCACTGCTGCCAGAAATATGTAAAATAATAATAACAATTACAAAGGCTTCAACAAATCCAAGACCAGGAAAACGTGCACTGTTTTAAAATGAAAAATAAAGATTCCAATGGCAGTAAATTGCTGGCAGAGTATTTTTTTATCCTGTCACAACCTTTCTGTATAACCAGGAATGAAAACCCTGCCCACCCCGCCGTGTGAGCTGGGAACTCTCACGCAGCACACACTTCTTGGGGGACTGAGCGCATTTGCAGTGACCTTACCCCACGCTTGTGTGCCTGATAGTGTCGATGTGCTGGAGGGTAGAAAGGCTCTGCAGAGGGACCTGGACAGGCTGGGTCGATGGGCCCAGGCCAACTGTACGGAATTCAATAGAGCCAAGTGTAGGGTCCTG
>NW_009696282.1:0-746 GCF_000703405.1 Apaloderma vittatum | reverse complement strand
AAGGCAGCATACTTCCCGTGACCCTGTCTGGTTGGGAGGTGGGCTCCTTGCTGCCTTTTAACAGAGTCACCCACTACGAACACACACCGTTCTGTTGTGCGACACCCATCGTGTGCTGCTGGTGTGGCCGCTCTTTGTGGACCTTGCTCGGGGGTGCCCATAGTTGTTAATGCTTTGTATCTGTTACCGGTCATAACGCCGGATGATGGAGTGTGGCAGAGCCCTGGGTTTGCGGGCTGCCAGAGTCCAAGGTGGCTCATTCACAGCGTTGTTCCCTACCAGAGCAGGACTTTGAAACTGTCTGTCTGTCTGACTCAACTCCTCTGGTACCACACAGCCTTTTAACTTCTTCCTTCACCTCCGTCACCTGATGGAGCAGATCACCCACCTGCGCGCACTCTGTGAGAGTGCTGCCCTTCTCTCTGGGAGAAGGATCTGGGCACTCCAGGCCAGAGCCCCTCTCCTCACTGGATCTGTCCATGCTGGAGCCCCCCTCCTCAGCAGACCTGTCTGGCTGGTAGCAGCAGACCCCACAGGGGTTTCTTCGGGGCAGGAGGACCTCTGCTCTCAGCTCCCAGGGCTGTGCTCACCGCTGAAACAAAGAACAAAGACAAACTTTAGTATAGCTGCTGTAGTAAAACTAGCTGAGCTTGGCAATGTGAATATAGGAACTGGACAGATAACTTGTAACTGGAAGGGGAACAGTTGCTTCAGTTGCAGCCAGTTCTGGTGGTAGAATCTGCTGA
>NW_009696281.1:56534-59790 GCF_000703405.1 Apaloderma vittatum | reverse complement strand
TTCTTGCAGAAGCCACCCTGCAGCTCTCCCTGCTCTGCTGCCAAAATCCAGCCAGGCCAGCCTAATACACCTTCTGAAAACCTAAACATATTATAACTCTTTTGGAGATGCATTTCATAACTCGGAGGACTGTAATGACATTTTTCACTGTTATAGATGCTGAATTTCCTATTATTTTTATAAGTGACTGTAATTTCCTTAATTATTGTTCATGTATTTTATTTCTGAAGAAAAACGGTGTGTCAAAAATCCCCAAATCATTCTAGTGGCTCTGTAGAAGAATCCTTATTCTCCTCTGGTAGAGTTGGTGATTTAAGAGTGTCTGTTTATGTAGTCACAGCTTTTTCAGCAGTGCAGAATTCCCAAAGGCACAATGTGCAGTAATAAACTCCTGGTGACTCCCTCTTAAACTCTTCAGATAGAGTGAGATAATGAACAATCGACAGGCAAATGTTTGGGGTGCTGCGGAAAAAGTAGCTACTTTATGATGACTAGTCCTGCTGTGTTTCCGGAACAACGTTTAAAGCAAAAATACTCTGAAAGCAATTAAAGCTTGAAGCTTAATTTCATTTTGGTATTCATTACTTTTTTACCCTAAATCCAATAAGACAAAAACTTATTACATTCTGATTTCTGATAAACCCCAGATGTTATTTTGTTTTGGATGCTGCTTACCATTTAATTTCAACACCTTTACTGGAGCTGCGTTGATGGACGATAATATGAGAAATCCAATTTTTTTTTAAAGGAAGAGTTTTTGCTGGAAATTGAATGTGGTGAGGTTGGCAACTCCTCAGATGATGCAGGGAAATACACTAAATAAGTGCTTTTGAAGAGCGAAATGACACTTGAACTGTGGCCAAGACTCTGTTTCCTCAGGCCTTCTGAATTCTGAGGATATGCTTAGTGTGGGAACTACCTAAAGAAGTAGCTGCAAAGAAAAGAAGTGTGGAACTCTTCTACTGTGTTAAAACCAAAGTTTGTTTCTGTTTCTTATATAGTATTGGAAGCAGGTTTGAAGTACAATATTGTATTCTAGTTAACCTTATTATTTCTTCCTGTGACCTTTTTTATCTTATTGAAAGAGGAAGCTTTCAGTAGCTCTCATAAACCAGCAAGTTTTCCTGCAAGAGAATCTAAATACACTTCTCTAACAAGCAGCACTATCAGCTATTCCTGAACTTTCAGATAAATTACTTTTCAGCAAAGGACTTGAAGTCTAGAGGAAAACTTTGCAATTTTCTCACTTCTTACATTCTAAATGTAGCGCCTTATGGTCTACTTCTAAAATATTGTCCACAAGCTACGAGTTTTGTGGCACGGACAAAAGTCCTGCAGCTGTAGAAAGTATTAAAGCATGCAGCTGCTTTTCTTCACACTGAATGGAAAATAGAGAAAAATGAAATATATAAGTCCTCCAAACAAAGTGCTGTAGCACAATGTCAGCTGGGTTAGTTAAAATGATCTTTCTCATCTCACTTGCAAAAATAACTGACATAAATGGGTGAGAAGTCTTCACATGTTCTCTTTTCTCGGCTTCCCTCTCTGTGTGAACTAGCAGTAATAAAACTTTTCTGTGCCAAAGCTATAAGGTAAATCCATTTGTCTTTATCATGGTTTCAGAAAATATTGTTACAGGGACCATAGAAAAACTTGTTAAGTAAAGGGAACTGTTGACATTATTTCTCAAAAATCTACCGAACAGCCATCAGATAGCAAAAACATGTTGGGCCTGAATTAAGTGTCATCTAAACCACTAAAATTCTCTGCAAACCCTCCCAGAACAAACAACATTCATCAACTTGGTCTATGAAATGTATTACTTTATAATGGTCATCTGTTCCAGGGCGTCTGACCTTCTATTTCTTGGTGGAGTTCCCCTTAAGTATGAATGACAGAAAGTGCAAGCGAGCCATGGCTTATGTTTGTATTTCTGTATTTCCTAGGTTTCATTACTTTCCTTACCCAGAACTTATGTATAAAACTATCTCTGCATACAATTCTCTCCTGAAGATGATTTGTAACCTCAGGCAAAAGAAGAAACACACACACACGGATACACACACACATATATACATTTTTTTTTTTCTTTTTTCCCCCCCCCCCTTCATTTTGGGTGGGGGAAATCTTGCTTGTCCTTCCGGGTGTCTGTCTTTAATATTCAAATTTGTAATACTAAGTTTTGGAAGGACAGTAATTCCCTTTTCCTTTAAAATATTTTAGGCATGTTTCTTACTGCTGTTTTACTGTTTCCCTCGGTGCTAAAAGTAGTCTTTTTAAAGCGCAAAACTCAATAAATCCAGTGATTATATGTGCACAGCATCAGATATTAATAACCAAAGTCCACATTTGCTTAAGTCTTTTTGCATGTGAGGTGTTTGCAATGACCGCAATTTCTAAAGTAAGATTCATTCTGTTGATCTTTTACAGCCTAATCTGCGCAAAGTCTGATTCATTAGATTTGAGGCTAATTTATTTTTTTTGTATCTTTAACATCTGCTTCTGCTAGAAATGTAATCAGAACATAACCTTTGAGACCTTTTAACCATGCAGTTCCGATCACTTGGAGTATACTCTCAGTTTACCTCCTGGTTTGGTAATAAATGAAAATTCAGCCTTCTAAATATTTTGACCTGGTTAGTAAATCCAAGTACACTAGTTATGGACTTATTAGGAACTATATTACTTGCTAATGCTAATTAGAATTTCTTGGGAGACATGCATAACAGTGTTTTAATAGAAGGTTAGAATAGTCTATCAGTAGATAACACACAGTAGTGTATTAGTACATTATAAAATAGGGGAGCTGAAGGACATTTAGAACTGCTTATTTTAAAAGTTTGGTCTTCATACCTGTTGAATATATACTGATATTCTTCATATTTTAAAAATGTACACTAAAGTACCTCAAACTTTTGTTCAACAGGAAGTCGCCAACGAGTCAAATCTTAAAACTGTTAAAACACATATATAAAAGTATTTTAACTTTTTGAGAAATTCATGATGTCCCCATGGGTTGCCTGATCTAGTCAAGAGGGGCATCCCTGGTGGCAGGGAGGCTGGATTAAAATGATCTCTAACGTCCCTTCCAGCCTAGGCCGTTCTATGATATGATATGATATGAATGAATTATGCTTTTTGTTAAATTCTAGATTTCAGGCATCTCTGGTAAGAGTTAGGAAGAGAAGTAAAGGGGCCATTTCTGTAATTATGAAGCCTTCTTGAACTCCTTTAAATAATTGTTTAATAGGATACT
>NW_009696281.1:18755-56503 GCF_000703405.1 Apaloderma vittatum | reverse complement strand
TGAACATGGTCTTCCAAATCTTTCAGATTTTTTTTCTGAAGCTTCTGTTAATGATGTTCTTTCAAAAATAAACATAAAAGCTTTCCGTTCCACAAGCTATAAGAAACAGCCATGATTAATATATCCTCTGCAGCTTCATATAGCATTTCAGGAAAAAAAAAAGAAACAAGATCTTCGTGCCCAAGGTGATGTAGAAAACAAAGTCCTTCGAGGGGAGCAAATGAGCTCAGTATTAATGTGTCTGACTGGAGTGGAACGAGCACAATGGAGAGTGCGCAAGACTGGATAAAGAATATTAAAGATTTTAGTGTTGTTTTGATTCCCTTTCTGTCTGAGTTCCATGTCTGTGTTGGCACCTTTTTCTCTCTTAATACATACACGTATGTGGTGGAGGGGTGACGTGTGAGGGGCTTTTACTCTTTGAAGATCAGTGCGTTTTTATTTCATCGCAATTTGGTTTTGGCCAGCTATCAGCTTGATGCACCAACTGGTAAAGGCCAAGTGTGAACTTGCTTGCCAACACAGCTTATGTATTTCTGTCAATTTTTGCCTGCTGAAAACACTCTTTTCTGCAGCAGCCAGCAACGGAGAGAACAGAAGCCAAGAATCAGGGATGAGATCTTCCTTTCCAAAGTGTATCACATTGCACATTTAGGAGCTAGAGAGGAGGAAGTTTATTTGTAAAAGGCAAGGAGATTTAATTGAATTATTTTATTTCTGACTGAAGGTTTATAAACAGAAGACCAGTTTCATTGATATAAGCATGATGACCAACAAATTACAATGTGAATGTATTAAAATATCTCTTTTTTTTTTGGTTCATAGAAAACTATAGAGATTAGACTGCAAGTTTTGAAATGGCACCTTTTCAAAGTTGGTGAGTACTTTCTCATTAGCATGGAGTAGACTGAGGTGCATACTACCTAGTTGAAAAAATATAGAGGTTCTGAATCTGAATGTGACTGTTTTAAAACATACAACTGTGCAAAAAAGCAATGTTTCTGAATCCCCATAAGCACTTGCAGAGATTTCTGTGAATCAGAAGTTGTGTATCTGGTGTCCTCAAGGATCTGTTTTGTGTCATAATCCAACATTTGTTATAGAGATGTTTCTTCTTAGGACATCTGTCTTCTAGGTGTGAGATGAAGAATAAATATAGCCTATTTAATACTGCTGACAAGAAAATTGATAAATTGTCTCCTTGGTCTGGAAAGTGAGTTTTTAATCATGGTGTTTGTTTTCTGGCTACAGCACCTGTGTGATCTGTAATCAGGTTTACTCACTTAACAGGACACCCATTAGTCTGGGGTTTTATTTGATATGACGTGGAAAGTCAGATCCAAAACACACAAGCTGGATTTGTTCACTTTTACATATCCTATTAATAAAAATTTTAATGATTGGAGGCTTTTTTCTCTTCCATTTGTATTCTTAGAGCTGTTTTATGTCATTAATTTCAAATTCTGCCCTCCGTTATCTCACAGAACCTCTACACCTCCGTGGTGATTCAAGAAATCAGCATTACCTTTGTAACTGGAATCTTCACTAATAATGACATAATTGTACAAGTGAAAACCTAGTTTGCTTTCCTATGGTTTGTCTGCTCAGATGTGACTTATTTTTAAAGCAATTACAAATTAAAATGAAATTCCACGTTATTCTTTTGACCTAAACAGATTGGAATCACAGAAGAAAAACAACACCTTCCATGTTCCAGATCTACCCAATAGAATAATGCCTCTATAATTGGTCAAAGCTGATCTCTTACTTTTTCCTGTTGTATAATTTTCTTAAAATAATCGTGCGTTTAAATCGTCGTGTTATTTTTAGCTATGTTGTGCTTTATGTCGGGTTTCACTTGTTGAGATGCAAGTAAGCTCGTTTCGTGTGTTGGCAGCAAGACAAGCATCTCTGGAATGTACTTGCTCAGTGACAGCACAGATTTCCATAGTTTTTCTTCATCAACATGTAGATCAATTTGTAGAGTCAGGAGATGTATGCATATCGATACATATCGCTTCCGAATGTAATAATTGGTATAACATCATGTTTGACCCAGCCTTTGTACAAGGGAAAAAGAAAATCTTTGTAATGAAAACACATACGGTATTAGTTAAATATAATACTGTAATCAGGGAGGGAGAAAATGAAAAGAAAAAACAAGTTCCACTACAATAATATTATGATACTTGGCATTTTTCTGGAAATTTGCTAACTATGGTCTATGAGTGGTTTCAAAGACACTGCAGTATAATCGCTCATTTGGTTGGATTTTTGAGAGACAAACTACCCTAATTGCATGGTACAATGGAATTTCTGAAAATCTAGGAAGTGAGTTTTCTTTTTAAACATCATTAAACTTTATGTAACTCAAAAATCTGAGTTTTAATGGGATATCAGACATCTGTAATTGTGAAAACTGATGTCCCCAACTGTCTTGATTATCTTTTTTTCATTTTTTTTTTTTTAATTGATGTACATAAATTCACATGCAACTCTGGTCTGCCAGAAGATAATACATGTTATGGGCTTTCATTTTCTTCTGTCTAATCCTACTGAACAAGGATAGAAATGTGTTTTAAAATTATACACATAAGATATTTTGTAACTTTAAAAGCTTTGATTTTAAAGCATCTTTATTTTCTAGTTCAATTAATTGGATATAATACATGTACAAATACTACTGAAATAACAGTACGATCATTTGAACATCTAAATTTCTTAAATACCTGGCTAGGTGCTGATAATTAGGAATTTGTATTCCTGTTGTATTTCATTGTTTTGTTAGGATTTACTTCTAAAATTCTCATCTCCTCGTCTGCAAAACTGCTCAACATGATACCATATTGATCAAAACTTAGGATTAGTTCTCTTTCCAACCCTCCAAAAATGGAGGAGAGTGAAAAGGTTACTTCCAAGTTAGTTTATTTTACGGACAAAAAAGGGTGTATCTGACACACAATTGATTTGTGATGCCTTGTTTGGCAGTTTATACCTTTTGGAGAAGTTTGCATTTTTACTAGTCTTTCTTTTCGTCTTTTTAGAAAGGTGGACTTCCAGTTTTCAGCTCTTTTATTTTTTCCCTCCTCTTGTTGTTTTGGTCTTTTTAGTGGTTTGGTTTGTGTGTGGTTTTTTGTGCTTTTTTAATAATACCTTGTCTTCACATAAGACTGACATTTTTTTCCGTCGCTGCTAATTTTTAAGAAAGTTCATTACTAAAATTACTTTATCCAGAGAAGTCACAAAAGAGTTAATTTCAGAAAGCAAATCTCTAGACATAATTGAAAATTGTGTTACAAAATCTCTTTTGTAGTTGTAGGTTGGACATGGAACTACTTCTTCCTTTAGTTTAATTAATTTAATGAGACAAGTCATACTCACAGATCAATTGTTTTCTCTGGTTATAATTATGCTTCGTTATCTTTTAACTAAATCAACATTTTTTCCAGTCTCGGTTTGTGATGTTTGTTGGTTTTTTGTTGTTTTTTTTTCTATTTTAATTAAATGCTGAATGAACACACATATTTTTTTGTGGTAGTGCAAATACTGGCTGAATATGAGACTTTTTGGTTTGAAATGAATTCTCAGCCCTGTAGAGCAGAGACAAAAGACTTTGGGGCAAGGGGGTAGAATCAGATGGCTCCCACAAAGGAGCTCAATTTTTTTATCTTCTGGCTGACACTTACTAGTTGTGTGAATGTTTCCAACTACCTTCCTGCAAACATCAAGCTGAAAACCTCTTAAATCACTTCTGTTATCATTCACTGTTAGGAGTATATCTATATCTGTTGCTGGAGCAGGTCCAGAGAAGGGCAATGAAGCTGGTGAAGGGTCTGGAGAACAAGTGTGATGAGGAGCAGTTGAGGGAGCTGGGGTTGTTCAGCCTGGAGGAAAGGAGGCTGAGAGGAGACCTTGTCACTCTACAGCTCCCTGAGAGGAGGTTGTAGTGAGCTAGAGTCAGTCTCTTTTCCCAAGTAACAAGCGATAGGACGAGAGGAAATGGGCTTGGGTTGCACCAGGGGAGGTTTATGTTGGACAACGGGAAAAACTTCTTAACAGAAATGGTTGTCAAGCGTTGGAACAGCCTTCCCATGGAAGTAGTGCAGTCACCACTCTCGGAGATATTTAAAAAGTGTGTAGATGTGATGCTTAGGGACATGGTTTAGTGGTGGATCTGACGTTGCTGGTTTAACAGTTGGTCTTTTTAACCGAAACGATTGCTATTATATTCTGTGACTTAAATTCAATTAAAGCAGTTCCATACAAACAAGAAAAAGATAGTAGGAGAAGTCGACTGGTACAGTACTTTGAATTTGAAGCAAATTTTTATTATAATTGACCCGAAAGTATAAAATATGGGTTCATCTTCCTCTTCTCCTCTGAGATTGCTCAGACCAAAACTTGTATTTCCCAAGAGAATGTCTTCATTGCAGTGATTTAAGTGATGCTAGATGAGGCTGTTTTCCAGCCCTCCTGTTTAAATTGTGCTGTGGGGCAGCTGGGTCTACAGGAATCCGTGGGACTTTGAGTGTGCTAGTGGGAGCAGGACTTCTTGTAGTACATTGGAGACTCTCCTGTGATAGTTCTTGTCTTGTTCTCAATTTTATGCCTTTTACCTAACAGCTATTTAATGCAAACACATAATTGAGATCCTATCATTTAGGATAATCAACTGAAATTTATGCAGTTAAGTTTTATCCTTCTCCATGATGAACCAAGCTGCAGGGTAGTTCTTCCCTTGGGCCTAATTAATCTTGCCTTCCTTTCTTGCAAGTGAGCAGCTCGAACAGGGGAGGTGTGTAGAGGTTGTTTGTAATGGTTCTCTTGTGGGAGGCAGGAGACGCAGGTTCAAATCTCTTAGGCAGGAAAGAAAATTAAACCTAAAATTCTGCTACATCTCACAAGCGCTTAAACTGCCAAACAACTGTAAAAAGGCCAAATCCATGCCTAACCGTTTCCTTCTTTAAGAATTTATGTGGGAATTACCTGGCTTCATGATCCTGCTCACGATTGCATGTGAGTTTAGGACTAAGATAATTAGCCAAGTCACAGCTACTGTGGTTAGAAGTAAAGCAGAGGCATAATCCTAGGCGCTTGGCAAACCTTGGTGGTTGCTTTCACAAGGCTTTTCAGAAGTCATATTTTATTTTTCGAATTCTATACAGGCCCTATTCTTGGCTACCAAGTGTATTTTAAATCTACTGCTAATGAATTGATGAAATTATGGTATAACAAACTGCACTAATCAACAAACAACCAATCCACAAACTGCTTTAAATCAACAAGTTTTATCCCACTTTAATCTTCAGAAAGCTTAGATATCTGTTCCAATGATTATGTTCCTTAACCTGTACACTATGTTGTATATGGATGCGGAAATTCTAAGAAAACTATTCTGTAAGGCTCCTACACTGTAAGGAAAAGAGGAAAAAAAAGAGAAAAGAAGTAGTAAAAATAAAAATTAAAATTATCTACTTGATCCAAAAGGAAAATACTGCAAAGTTCAATGTTGGATATTTACATGTAAGTCAAAATTCAGGAGCTTGTGCCTTCCCAAAAGATCTGTAGGTATAAATGATTTATTAACACAATACACTTATTAAGATTTATTCTCTGATAGAGAATGCTTTTCTGCAGCATTACTAAGTGGAGACCTACAGCTGAGATTAGATGGATGAAGAACAATAATCAATAGTGCTCACTTGTTTAGGAGTGTAAAGCAACGTGTATATCTCAGTGGCAGATACAAGAGAGCTGAGTTATGAACAGAAGCAGAGTATGCACAAATGTTTTAGTTTTCATAAAGAGCAGATTAATAAAAATGTTTTAACTGTCATCCCTCTAAAAACAAACAAAAACTATGCTAGACATTTGCAGACACCCATTTTTAGATTAATTCACTTTCTAACTAATAAATATTATTCCTTTCTAACTTCTATTGCCAACTGTTTAACAGCATGCTGCTTGTTACTTATCATAAATAACAATGTTTTACTAATAGATTTTTAATGAGTAACAAATAATTGCTCCATTAATACAAAGTGCACTAATTTGTTCTAGTCTTGGACTCATTTCTCTCCTGCTTGCTATGTGCATATTTTGTTAAAAATGTGGATGTTAGTGTGTTTGTGGTTTTTTTAAACGCAAACAATCCTCAGATAACTCTCAGATAGATGCTTGCTGACAGATTAGTACTTTAAAGGCATGAATATGACGCAAGTTTTTTCCATCTTTATGACTGCTGATATCATAGGAAATTACCTACTTTTACTGCACTGAATTTAACTTTGATTTTCCACATTCATTGGGATAGAAATAAAAAAAAAAAAAAGAGATCAGAATATCTACTTAGGCTAATTCTCAATGGATGCCTCACTTAGAAAAACTTACACTTTCATGATAATTAATGTATGGCAAAAAAATTGCAGATCAAAATCCATAAAATTCTAAGGTAACTATAGAATCATTAAGGTATCTGGGCTAAGAAATTCAGGTTATAAATCTTTTTATCACAATAAAAAACACACAAAAAATATTCTCTCCCTCCTTTTCTTTTCTCCCCTCTGTTTTCAGTCAGTCCTGGTTCAGGTATAGGGCTTGTTAATTTTGTATTTTAATTCCACTAATTATTTCTCCTGTACATGAGCACATTTAGAAAGGTTTCATGTCCTTTTACTTCAGCTGAGATACTGGCTGAGCTAGAGCTGAGAATAAGTGTAATAAATACTTCAGGATCTCAATATGTGAATGTGGATTTCTTTCCAAAGCAGAGGAGAATCCAGGTGCACATTATACATGAGGTTAAATTTGAAACTTCAGGCATCCTAATGGGATCATGCCCCTTGATTAAGCTCTGTAGAAAAACAGGACTTTTACTTAGGGGAATATATTTTAAGATAGACTTAACTTATCGATAGAGAATTCTCTTTGGTTTTAAAATCTGAAAAATCATAACATGAGGCACATGTGCTACAGTTGTATTAGTTTCATCTTATTAAATTGGTAGCTGTTCACAGTGGTACAGGATAACAACATTCAAAATTTTGTGTTTATTCTTCTTGTTTTCTGATAAGATACTCTATCTCCTATGAGGTTTTATTTCCCAGTAATTTTATACCTATGGAATTCTTCTGGGTCTAGATAAATACTCCTTGCGACACCATGCACCAGTTTAAAAACGGATTTTATGCGTAGGATGAGAAATCTGTTTTTTTGTTTAGGGAACTTCTGTGAATTTAATTTTTTTCTGTCCTCTGCTCATTTGTGGGGTTTTTTGGTTGCAATATACTATTGTCCTTCAGTTGTTTCTAACAGAATACCCTTGATCTCACCCCAAATTATTTTATAGGAATATAAATGATTTCTTCTGCTGACTAAAACCTTCTGCTCTGAAGTGAGAGAAGTCTGTAGATATAAAAATAGTCTCTGAGATGCAGAGTTTTTTGGACTAAGGGAAGGCCCTGATTCTGTTGGCTGTTTTGCACGTTGCAAACTGGTCTGTCTCGGTCTAGATACATTTATGCACGTGTGTGCACATACAGAGACACACGCATACATGTGATACCTTTAATTCACTTGCAACGAGACACGCTACCGAGAATAAACTGTCAACCTCCTTCACATACACAATGAGAGAATTAAGAAGTTCAAAGCTCAGCTGGAAGTGAAATTAAGAGCCATAAAGAAATTGGGTTGGATTGGAAATCTAACTGGCAGCCAGTTACAAATGGTATTCCTTAAGGGATGGTAGCTGGAGGTGATTTAACATCTCCACAAGTGATTATTGCGCTCTACTAAATAATTATGAGACTGAATCTGGAGTACTAGGTCCAGTTTTACACCCCAATTAAATAAAAAAAGAAAAATAAAAGAGCTGTTTCTCTTTATGAGATCAATTCACATTTTTACCATTTGATTTTAAAATCTAAGAATGTTCTGGCATGAATTCTACCATTTTCTGCAAATAACCTGTGATTCTAATGAGATCTAAAAACATTGATTATATGATTTATCTTAGAATTGTAGGAAAAGTTAGTTTCACAAGGATTACTGGAAATCAGGACAAGTTCTTCTGTTCATTAATCTAGTATCCTGCTGTTGTATATGTTACAGCATATAAGTTATATTACTATTTATTGTATTTCATCTTGAAGTATAATTCAAGATTTTGCCCCAATAATAATAAGTAAAAGCTGTGATTCCAGGAAATCATAGCTCTTAGGATTAAGAAGCTTTGTATAACATTAGCTAAATTTATTCATGGGTACTTCATATTAATTTGCTCTTTTACTATCACTCTTTTGAATCCCAAATAACTCCTTCATGGTGTTTACTTATTATGACATCTTTATGGACAGTTATCTTTTCCCTCTTGTTCTATCAACCTTTATTTTGCCAGGTTAAACAAACTAAATTCTTCTGTAGCATCTTCTACTTTCTTTCTAATTGCTTTAGTAGTCATTCCCCATTCTCTTCATCTCATATGGGTGAAGCCACCAGTTCGTTTTATCCACGCTATGCTATTCTTAGTTTTGTAGTTTGAAATTCTATAAAATACTGTTCCCAGGCTAATCCCTCAAGGATGAGCAGGATGTTGTGCATCCTCTTATTATATTCTGTCTCTGATGATAGAATTTCCCCCTATCTTTCAGTACATCTACAATCCCAATCATCCCCCTCCTCCAAATTAAGTATCGTATAACACTATTACCACTTCTTTCCTGAAGAGCTGATAAGTAATATCCATATTAATGCCTCAGTATAAAAATTCAGGACTAGAAAAACTGGTTTTGAACTGTTTTTGCTGATCCTGATAACTCAAAATACTTCCAATACCAACTGTGTCTATCACTTTGGGTCAAGGGAAGTACATCAATGGCTGGCAACACACATACAGAGCTTTTCTCTTCCATTGGCTCATAGTTGGAAAGAATGAGGGCAAGGAGCTGTGACACAGGTTAGAAAGATGACCACTAGCTAAAAATACCTTTGAAGCCTGCATCATTTAAGGAGTTGCTAAAGTCTCCCATTATTCAACATCACCTCTGAGAGCAACAAAGAGATTGGCCGGAGTCCAAAGCTGAAAATAGGGACTGGATACAGGACGCGAAGCTTCCATTTGAAATATTAATAATTCACATTAATAAAGAAACTTAAAGACAGTCATTAAGTGAATCTGAACTCCTCCAGATGGTTACAGGATGAACTCATACTCCTTTCTCTTAATGACCTTTACTTGATTTTGAGGTTTTATGCAATAAAACAAGCATTTTATTTTTCTTTTTCAAAATCTGAATGGTGTTGAACAGGTTTCATGTATTCCTAATGGACGGGACCTGACATTTTTTTCTGAAAATTCTTGCTACAGTTGGTTTTCTTGAAACAAAATAAAACTAAGCAGTCTGAAGCATGTCTTTCTAGGGCAAAAGTTGGTTACTTTTGGCTGCTGAAAATGCAGTTAACTCTTACGGCACTTTAAAAAGTTAAAAACAAGTCTCAGAGCTGGGCAAGCATGGATGTTCAGAGTGAAGAAAGAAGTATAGGGAAGTACTGTGCTAGGATGAGAACCAGGTGAATTTTACAGGCAAAATTTGGACCTGTGAAACAAGTAATAGGTTCTGCATATTAGTGCTAATTGCTGGTAATACTCAAGGCAGGTGAACGTTCTAAAAGCTTTGTTTTTCCAGCCTCCTGCACATTGCTATTACTCCAGCATATGGCTAGCTGCTTTCCCACTCAACATCAGGAAAATGGATAATATGTTGGACAAAATTTCTAATACCCTTCTCATTGCCTTGTAGTGCACCGGGAGTTTAATCTGCTCTTCCAAATTCACATGCAACCTTAGCAACACAAGGAAACGTTGTTATGATAACTCATAAAAATACTTTTATTGTAAAACAGCCCAGGTTGGAAGGGACCTTGGAAGATCGTCTGTTCCAATCTTTCAGGGAAAAAGGAGCCTAGATGAGGTTATCTAGCACTTTGACCAGATACATTTTGAAAGTCTCTAGTGATGGGGACACCACCGCATCCCTGGGGATTGCATGTTCTCATTATGAAACAATTTCTTTATACTAGAAAGATGAAACCTCTCCCAGTGCAACCTGTGACAAAGTGCCTCTTATTCTTTCTATGTGATTTCTTGTGAAGAGAGACCCTTTGTCCTCCCTGTAGTTGTCCATTAAGTACTGGAAAATGGTGACAAGGTTCCCCCATTTTTTTTTAACTCACGGTCCAACATGACTCGGTAAGAGTGGTTGGACTTCATAATTCAATTTGTATTCTGGACTTATTTGTAAAGTCATTGGGTAATTCCAAGTTACTTTTTATTGAACGTTGTACTATTATAAGAATAGCGAGGGAGCAATTAATCACTGCATTGCTCTTGTGTTTCACTAACTCTACATTTTAAAAGAAGTTTTCATGCATCCACCTTTTGTGGTTTGACAATCTCAGTACTGGAAACACTAACAAAAAAGTCTACGCCCTATGTATCCATAGATGTTATAGGTAAAGTGCTTTATATCAAAACATGTCTGTATGTGAAGACAGACCCTTAGTATTTAAAATATCCACTGGAATAAGGAGATTCGCAAATTCTGTAGATTTGAACCTTTGTTTCTTACATTTTTAGGTGAGTAGCCTAACCATCATTGGCTATTTTGGTTTAAGTACGTCCTGTCACACGTTTTCCAGTAAAAAAGATGTTCGACATGTAAAATCTATTGATGCAGCCCAGGGAAAATAAAGTAACCTTTAATATCCTTAAAATAGTTTGTGATCAGAAAATTATTTTCTACATGTTTACTTACCATCCTGCTTATTATTTTCCTAACAGGTGCCTTAAGAATGTTGCTTTAGAACATGCAGTTCCAGATTGTCCCTGTGTGCTCGGCATGCCTTTGGGTAATGCCATAGATGGGCAAAATGCCAGATTGCAGTGCAGGGAGGAATAGAACACAAAAAGCAACATGAGGCCTAATATTCTGGCATATAAAGTGCAGGATATTTACTGAATTGACACTTTTTTTTTTGTAGCATCTCCAACCATAAAATACATAGCACGAGGAGGGGAAAAGAATCTGAGTGAATATATCAACCTTTACTCTGGTGTCAAGTGGGATTTTAATTATTTAAATTTGCACAAAAATCCTTTTCAATTATTTACTTCGACCACTGGTGTCAATGAGCAAAATATGAGAAACTGGAGCATTACTATGTTGTTATTGGATTAGTTTAGGTGTGTAATGAAAAAATATTAAATTATATTACGTTTTCGCTTCCTCTCCCCTTTCTCGTTTTATCTCATCTTTAAGAGTAAATAAAATAAAGTTTGTTGGCATCTCACTTCTGCAAGTACTCTGCAAATATAATTTCTCCCTAAATGGAGCGAAATTAGATCACCCAAATGCTTCATTAGGTATGAGATAATTTGATTTTAGATAGTTCTTTTTAATACAGAATTTATTGTTTTCTATTGCAATTGTAATATTAATAAATTGTAGCATACAAATAGAATACTGGATGCAATTAATGGGTTTTCTGTCTGAAAATTGATAATATCAACACCTGGCACGTTGAATTCATTCTGGTACCAAAGTCTTTTCCATGTTTTTTTCAGACATGGTGAAAAAAGAGCGTGTTTGCTCTTTAAGAGCTACCAGCCATTCTTCATGCATTATCATGTTTACTAAACGATAACCTCCCTTAACATTCGAAGCATGCCAGATTCTTTAATCATCAGTTCAAACCTGCCTAATTAGAATGTTCTCATTAAAATAATTAATCCCTCTCCTGAAGGGCTAATCCATTGATCTGTATTACTTCTATGTTAAGCCTTGAACTAATGCCCTTCTCAAGATGAAGATCTATCAGTAATAAAAGACCATGAATTAAATTTTGATTAAAGAGATTTCTAGTTCTGCATGTAATTTTATTAGCAGAAGGTGTTTGTATTAATAATATTCTACTGTTATTACATCTTTAATAGCCACAACCTGCTCTACATCTATATCTAATATTGCATCACAGCTCTGTATCGTATGATGCACAGGAGTTAGATATGATATCTATCACCCTCTTTCTCCTCCTCTCTGTTTTTAAAACATTTTCAGACATGACCAAACTTGTTCTGTCCAGCCAAAATCCAGCTAGCCTGAAATGTCCAAAATGGAAAGTGTCAGTATTGAATTTCAGGCCAAACGGTTGTTTTTTGGGAGCTGAAAACGCTGCAGCTAGTGTTGGGCAACTTTAATTAAAGACAGAGCTTGCCCTTCAGCGTTTGTGTATTGTGGGCTGAACCACCATCTGTGGGAGGCTACATTTCAACTTGGTGCATATATATTAATCAAATAATAATGATGGAAACAGCTGTAATACTGTGGGGATTTTCTCTGTTACTTCTCCAGAAGTTGTTATATGCGAATGAGTTCAAAAAGAGAGGAATGTTCAGCTCTGTTAGTCATTTTTATTGCATACAAACGTTACAGAATGCTGGTCTGTGCAGGCTTGACACTCTTCTAACTGCATATTTATAAATGTTTTTACCTGAAAATCAATGTCAATTCCAATGAAACGCTGTTGTGATTGTTGAGTCATAGCCCTGAGTGTCTCATGTTTTGCATCTATTCTTGGTTTTCTGCAGACTTGCTTTTTGACTTGCCCTCTCTCCTTTTATCAAAATAGTTAGAAGCTTCAAGCTATTATTCCTAAATCCAAGGGTAAGTGACTCCCTCTAGAATTTCCAAAAAGACTTACAGGCTCTAATCATCCCTACTCAATGCAGAAAATATTCTATTGATGCCGAGAAAAGGCTGAAATCAGAACTTAACAGCCTTGATGTCCGTTAAGCAGGTATTCTTTATTGCAGTGCTGGGCACACTGAGGATAGCTCCACCTCGTGAAGGGCTAACCGTTCAGCTTACAGACAGTTCAGATATACATATTCCGAGCACTTATTAATGTAGGTTGCTGCCCACTCCCGCAGGCACAACACAGTCTTTCGGTGGTCATCAGGGTCTCTGTTTGTCATTTTATTTCATCATGATGGTCTTCATCAGGATGTCCTTTTGATGGACTCCCTTCAATTAACTCCTTGTCGTTGTTAAGAGACCCCAAGGCTGGCCTAGGCTGGTTCTACATATCTTAATGGCCTTTGGGAGTCCTGGAGCATTCTGTCTCTGAAGATAAGAGCATCCTGTCCTTGGGGATAAGCTCCCCTTGATACCTGTGCCTCACACCTCCATTCTCCTACTCATTCTGCTTGCCCAAGCATATTAAGTCTCCTACAAACCACCTAAAACTACAGTTCTGGCTATAATTATGGCTCCAGCTAAAACCACGGCTTCACTATAATGTCTCCAAGAGTCAATACTTGAAAAGGGAAAACAGCAATTAATTCTTTGGTTTTTCCACAGAATATCAGAGGATGCTCCAATTTATTAAAAATGGTAAAAAGCACTTTTAGCTTTCTTGAGAAACAGCTCATTGGCCAGTCTCTTTTTTCTGATAAATTAATTTTGTACTATATTGACTCTTGGATTCCATGTTTGTTTTCTGTCTTTTCAGTTGGATTGGGCAACTAACAGATCTAAAAATCAAGACAAGAAATTATCAGTATACCCGAAGCAGGTAGGGGTTTTTTTCCCTAGTTAAGATTATCTGAAAGCAGAACATTTGTTGTGCTATGAAATAAACCCTTAACTCGATGCAGTAATATTGCAAGCAATAATTTCTATCAGTGAGAGCAGCCAGTGCAATAGGACTCCACTAGAATAAAACAACAATTACAGAATTTTTATTTAAAAATCTAAATAATAATTCTGCTATTTAAGAAGGACTTCTGCCACCCCCTGTGCACATGTAAATAGCTGCAGCTCCTAAGATCCACAAAAGTTAGTGTATCTTTCCCTTACTCAATTAAATACACAGAGTAGGGAAAAAGTGGCAGGATGAAAGCAGTTCAGGTCAGTCAGAGGTTGAATATAAAGAAAAGGTGAGAAAAGATTAAATGGAGAGTTTGTGCTGAAAATTCCAGCACAAACAAGCAAAAGTTAGCTTTTCTCTTTCATCCTGGACCTATTTGCTTGGTCCTTGGCTAATGATGTGAATATCACCATGTGGGTATGCCATGCAGAATTATGCAGCAGATTGAGAATTTCAGCAGAGAAGTTCAGGTTCTGTTTACTTCCAGGAGGTAGAATTCTCTCCTGAGCCGAAGAATCATTGGTGTTAAAAATGTGATGATAGCAGCTGACACAAATTTCGTCATTTTTACTGAATTCAGTTTTTTGAAACAACCTGACTGCTTCAGCATTGTTGTTGTTGTTCTCTGTGCAGGAAAGCGTTCTGAGTGCTTTTAAAATGAATGCAAATTGCAGGCTGTGTGCAGGGGGACTGTCATGCTAGTGGTGTTGGAGTAATTATGAACGGCACTAAGTCCAATTTTATATTTCTGTTTGGAAGAGAACAAAACAAACACAGATTTTTAAATCTATAATTAAGTATTAGCAAGCCTCTGAAAAGTTCAGGAGCTGAAACCTAAAATTCAAGTGTCTCGTACCTGTAGAGTTTTTTTGAATATTTTTAGAGATGCAGTTTATATTAAAAATAAAAGTTACAGATAAGAGTTACCTTAGACAACTTGCCTTGGCAGTAAACAACAACTCGTCCTCTGACATCTCAGAATGGCTCTAATGCTACAAATATTTAATAAGAGGCAGCTGTAGGAATGTCTTTCCTTACACTTTAATATGTAGCTTGCCAATAGCTTTGTAGAAGAAAGAAGAAAAGAAATCAGAATATCTTACCTTAGAGCAAGCATATGAACAAAGGAAGGAAATATTCCTTTCAGGAATATTTGCACGTGGAAGACATCATTAAAGTCAAAGCTGAAGACAACTTAGAGTAATCTAAAATTTCTGTAGATTTGAACAGGAAAAAAACCCATAGAATATCAGTGTTTTCTGTTAAAAGCATTTTAAAAAGTATTTCATTATTTCTTTATGAATTTGCTTGATGTTTCTAGACTTGACCTTTGAAGTTTTGATATGAAAAAAATTAATTTAGAGGCAAAAGTTGAAGTGAAAAATTTTAAAAATTGATTCTGACAGGCAAAACGCACTGCTTTCGTGAGCATTGCTTCCAATAAGTAGTTTAATGCCACTCTTAGTAGGGTTTTATTTTTTTTCAGATAAAAACATTATCAAGTAAAATTAGCTTTTTAGTAAATTTTTACTGGAAAAGAATAATTTCTCATTGTCGTGACAGAACTGTCACAAAAGATTTTGGAACCTCCAAGACTGTTTTTCATATAGTGCACCTGTAAAACAGTGCACTTAATTGATTTCTTGCCTCACATGAAAACAGAATTTCTTGAAAGGGGCATAAATTTTCATAGAGCATGGCATTTTTACAAGAAATGGGCCAGAATCTCACTGCTGTTTGATTCAAGAAGCTGAAATTCTCTCCTTTGATGAGAATGAGATGTAGAAACATCCACTTCTCCTTGAGATAGTCTAATTTTTGCAAAATTTCTGAAAAGGCAGATATGGCAGCAAGGCAATGGTGTAACCTATAGCAGCATAAAACCTAGAGCAAAGACGCCTTCACTGAGCTCTGGTCTGCCCTAATCAGACTGAAGAGCAGGGTAGATTTAGATTAGATGTTAGAAAGAAGTTCTTGACTATGAGGGTGGTGAAACTACAGCACAGGTTACCCAGAGAGGTGGTGGAGGCGCCATCCCTGGAGACATTTGAGGTCAGGCTTGATGGGGCTCAGAGCAAACTGATTGAGTTCAAGATGTCCCTGCTCACTGCAGAGGGGGTTGGACGAGGCGACTTTTAGTGGTATCTTCCAACCCAACACATTCTATGGTTCTAAAGGTGTATTTATGATTCACTCCGAAGTTCTACTACATAGAAGTCTGTCTGTTTAAATCACTATTTCCACGAAATTTTCTCTTCTGTGTCATCATAAATGTTGAAAGATCCTCGACCCTATCTAGTTCTGCAATGAGGAGCTGTTGGAGCATTAATGACTGAATTCTGTAGAGTGGTGCCACCGCTGTCATTGCATAGGGAAATGGGGACCCGCGATTATCCAGGACTGGGCATCTGTTCTTGCAGCACATGTTCCTCAGCCTGGTAGCTCATCTCTCCTTTCTGTGCGCTGCTGGTTTATGACCATTTCAGCCTGATGAAGGCTACAAAAAGACGTGACTAGGTGCCCTTTCTGCGTGTGGGAGCAATATAACATAGAAGTAATTCCATTAATAGAACAGATTTTCCATGGCTTTGTTTTCATTTTTAACACATGCAATTATATTAAGAAATGACAGCAATAAAAGAGAAAGAGGAATCATTTTATATGGGTAAAAGTGCAGCTTAGTCATAAATGAAAAGCATCATATCCTAGATACAGGTGGATGAAAGCAGTGCTTATTGCTTCCTTTATTGTAGTTTAAATAATTTATCAGCTCTGGGTGCTTATTGATTCTCTGAGCATGCAGAAGGGTAAGGAAGTGAAAATATTTGATACAGTTTCCTCCGTTTTTATCAAATTCATGATAAGTAATTAATTCATCATTTTAAATTCTGGAAGCAAATGGTGCTTGTTCCTTCTTCCTGATGGAAATACAATTGAGTATGTCGATACTTTTCTTTTTTGGAAACCTGGCATTTTTCAGAAGGCAATCAATTTTTCAGATAAGGCATGGAAGTTCTACCATTTTTTAGCCTAGACTGAATCATCAGGATCATCATTAATACACACGCAATTCTTTCTGCTTTGCGAAGTGGAAGTAGTATTTTTTTTTCTTCCCTTGAGCTAGCTCAGTACCAGTTGCAAATAAGGACAATAAGATGGAAGGAAGTATTAAAAAAAAAACAACAGAAAACAAACCAACCCAAGCCACAAAAATTGTTCCCATGTTTCCTGTCTTTTTTGATCTTTTTAGACCATTTGACTCTCTTTTTAGCTTTTTGTAAGAGGGAGCGGATCATACTGTCCCCACGCAGAGAACATGCCCAAGGTAGTGGTGAATAAGAGGTGAGATGGATCTTACTATTCTCCATTTCCCTCAACAGTGCCTTAAAGGGAATCACAACCAATTTATCAGGTTATTGTTTGCAAGAGTTGGACATTAACCTAACTCTCTTCTTCACAATCACATTTCAGTGATTAAATGGTCTCTGTTTCTGTTTAAGCATGCTCTTACTGGAAACAACACTTTTGCTGCTCTAAAACTGCATGCTTTTGCCTTGGAAACACAGCAGCAATGGAATAATTCCCATGAAAACAAAGGAAAAAAATCCATTTTGAGAGACACGTGGCGAGAATAATGTGTCAGTTTGCTGTCTTTAGAAGATTTGAGCAATGACTAACATAGCAGAAAAATTACCTACTTCCTGTGAGAAGCACCTTACTCTTACTAAAGTCTATAAATGTTTTCAGGTGTTGAAGCAAATCCTTAGATAGTATTTGTCAGTTGCATTGATTATAAAGGAACTATCCTAACTTACACTAGCTGGAGGTATCATCTTAATGATTTCAAGAGAAATAAGATAGGTCTCTTATCAACACCATGGACTAAAAATTCTTTTGCTTGTGTCAAAATTTAACAGACTTAAAGAATAATAATACTTTCCATCTCTCAGATATACTGAGAAGGCTACTAGTTATCTTCTGCAGAAAGATTCTAGCAGTCCTGACTGTCTTGTGCATATGTCATAATCATAACAGAAACAAATGAAGATGGGTAGCAACGTGCCAGTTAGTCTGGAGAAAACATAAGCCGGATTTCAGAGGATGAAGCCTTGGTGAAGCCAAAAAAATTCCACATCTCAGAGCTTACTTTGACAACAGCAGAGTCAGTCATCAGCTGAGAAACATTTATGCTTGGAAGACCTGAAGGAGGAAAAAGCGGAGTATTTTTAAGCCACTTTATTGTGCCTCCAGTACTGCAAATTGCAGCACTGTGCATAGAGCGCCAATTTACCTTCAAAGAAACCAGGTATCACATCCTAAGCAGCGTAGTCTCGGCAGGTTGGCACAGGAAGAATCATCCTAGTAAGTAGCTTAGTTCAAGGTAAGGAAAAGACAGAGAACTCTCTCTCTTCTAGTGTACCATCTACTAAGGTGATACTCCTTGGACTGAGCCAATACTGTACCTGAGATTGTTGTCTGAAGGTCTAGGGTTCTGGTGAATTGCACCCAATTTCACTTGGGTGCTACTGAACAAGTATCCTTCATCCTTCTCGGTGACGGAGGCTGAAACCTTTTTGTGACACCTTCTAGTTTCTTTCACATAATCGATGTGTTAAGTATTGGAAAAAGTTGGAGGTAGAGTACTCATACCTTTAAGAACTAATTTCCCCTTCCTGGAACATTTTTGATACAGAAAGCAAATTTTCTTCTGTTAAAATCTATTTCCTCTAGCATTTCTTAACCTGTTGTTTTGCTGTTTAAGACTCCTCACAGCTCTAACTCAGATTTTTCCATTGATAAACACCAAATAACGCATGTTGGAGCTAACCACATAAGCTTTTTCTCACCTCGGGATTCTTCCTCCGAAGTGCAAATGTTCAGATGTCCTCTCAGGGCAGCTTTTGGCTGTTCTATGCCTGACAGTGCTAAGCAGCTGGGACGTGGACTGAAGGCTAAATACAAGCGTGTTTCTCATGGCATCGTCCAAAAACTGTATAAAACTTAAGACTTCAACGTGCCATGGAAATAGATGGTTGCAATTTTAATGTTCTCACTCGTGTATATTCTGTAAAGGTTTTGTCCAGTTGTTTTGCAGCAGAAGGTTTCAAGGCCTATACACAAGATTTTGGTGCTGCAGAATGTTGAAGATCATATTGACTTCCCCTGGGAAGCTATTCTAAGTAATTATACAGGTAGCAATAGCTCTGCTACTATTTTATAGACAAGAAGTATTTCTATATTTCTTTGAAATAGTTCTATCAATTCAAATTTAGATTTTCTTGCAAGAAATAATAAATTGAAAGTAAAACTTCTCTGAAATATCACTTTAACGCTTCAGATGTCAACAACAAGATAAATGGATATGGCCATGCCTTCAGTGAGGCTAGACTAAATAGTAGTACATAATCACTAAAGATTTACCAAATATCAAATGATTTAAATATACAGATGGTGACTTTAGCACCATTTTTCTTTTTTTTTTTTGCATATATATATGTATAAAACGTCAGTGCCTTGCACAGAAACTTTATATAACACAGTAATCCTTATTAATTCTAGCAAGTTGTTTGTAGAACTCGCTGCACCATTAAAAGTTGTTTCAACCCCTCAATGAGCTGATAATTAGAAACTTTCTTCTAATTCTGCCCTGAAACTGTTCACATACATTTGTATTTGTGTCAGTGCCATCTTTCAGCTTTAGTACTAGTTCTATTCAATGCTGCATTTAAAGAGATTTGATAGTATTCCTTTAATCATACAAAAAATGCTCAAAATAACTTTTTTTTTCATTCTGCACTCATTTTCAAAGAGAAACAAGCAACTCCTTCCTTCACTTCCCTATACATCTTTACCATCCTGGCATTGTGAAAAAACTACATCAATGTCTAATTAGTTCTCCTTTTTTTTTTTTTTTTTCCCCTTGGCAATAAGTTGTAAAACTAATGTTTTTCTAGAATCTTCCTCCTTCTCCAAAATCTAGCTTTGTTAGATCACGGAAGAACGAAGCAATCCATAGGCAGCCAAAAGGATTTTCTCTTTGTATGAGCACTGTGAAGAAAAGCCACCAAGTCCTACCTGTTCCTTACTGGACAGAGGCTGAAGTTTTCTGAAACCAGACAAATGGTTTTGTAAGTTCTATTACAAATCCTCCTTAAGTTTAGATGGGTAGGTTCCTGCATTTTTCTTTCTTGTTTTTCTGTTTTATTATAGCCCTTTTAAACTTCATGGTGGTAGCAGTGTTCTGTCTGGGTCAGTGACCATGTAGTTACTTCTGAGTCAGCCAAAATGCAAGATATTTAGAGTTCACAATATATCATGTAGAAGATAACAGAGTAGAATTTGCTGCAGAAAGCCAATGTCAATTTTTCATACACTGTTTTTAAATGATCCAGGTTCCTAAGCATAATATTTGGGGACACATACGCAAATTTGGTATTTTCTATTTTAATTTGAATCTACTTCTTGTGGAAAGAATGAAAATCCACCCAATAAAAACAACATTACTTCTCAAAAATAGAGATTGCAAAGCCACTAACAAGAGTTATAAACTGATAGCAGACTAGTAAATTTTAACTTCAAAGTGAATTTCCTCTTGCATTCCTTCTCTGCATATATTATGTACCTGAAAAAAAAAAAAATTGGGAAGGAAACCACAACTGTGTCTTTTTATTAGGGATAATCCATTTTTTATTAAAATTGCATGAAAAGAGAAAGAAAAGCTTCATGTCACTCAAATAATTTCACTAGCCAGACTACAAGTTCATAAAAGTCAATCCTCCGGAAAAAATTTTGAAAGCACCTTTTCATTTTGTTTAATAACATTTGATTTTTATAAAGCTTTCTAACTAAAAGTTGTACAGGCAGTTTTTATTACTGAATCACAGTGATTTTTTTTTTTTGTTCAAGTTAATGAATTCTTGCAAGAACAACCTCTTCTGAAGACGTTTAATTATTCCTTTGTGTCATCATGTGTTTCTTTTCAGTTTACTTATGTAGTCAATTATCAACAAATAATATTCAAGGAGTTTTTTCTGGTAATTAAACCAAATTCAGACATGGCTATTAATTTATTTGAATAAGATTACAGCTGTAAATTTTGCCTTGTGATAACATTTTCAGAAGCACAAACTTTCTAAATTAATTTCTTCATTAATAACTGAGAGGAAATGATGTGCAGGGCTGTTAGATTTGACATTATCAACTTGCTGACTGATCTCAAGTGGCATTCAGAATGTGTTCCCGGAAACCTTTCGGCACACGACTATTTTATTTATTTTTTTTTAAGTCCAAATGGAAAACTCTCCAAATTAGAAGCTCAACCATTTGCAAACTGGGCTGCAACTGGCTCGAACACAGGTGAGGAACGAAGGGGAATTTTAATGTGAGCTGAACTATTTGAGTCTTGGAGGCACTGAAAATCAGAAGATTTACCCCTCAGGGATTAAAGATATAAGAAGGGTGAGGAGAAGTGGACAGATTACCTTGAAAAGCCAAAATCAGTGTTTTGAAGGTTATCGTTACGTGGTTTGTGTGTGGCAGGGAGGAATTGAGCTGTGACTGAGGATTTGAGGATCATGTCCAAAACTGCTGAATCTCAACAGTTTTGCCCAGCTGTCATTAATATTATAATGCGAACCTTCTCCTCAGAGAGGAGGTGTGTAATTAGTTATCTAATAAAGGCATGTAAGGCAACTTGAAACCCTCAAATGAGAGATGATTCTGTTACTGCAAGTAGGCAAAAATGCAGTTCTCTTCACTGCTTTACTTTCTTTTTCAAGCTGCAGTATTTATTGTGTGGACCATAAAATCTTTAAAACGTCTGGTAAATCACAGTTAGTGATTTGCAGTATAGAAAAGACTCTGTAGTGCATCTACATATTTCAGATGAAAATATTTTCAGTGTAGCCTCTGTGGAGCTTAACAGACCAAAAAGGGTAATGCTTGTTGCATGGTTATGGCTAAGTAATTTTTCCTAAATTTTTTTTCCAGCTGAAATGGAAGGGTTCAGAGTGCAATGAAATGTGAGCTCATCCAATGAATAGAGTGAATCTGAGTGAGATTCATCTCCATGCTGGTATTGACAGAAGGCAAAGAAGAAATAGCTCTCATTATCTCTTGGCTACCATATACCTCAATATAGACTTTTTTTCCCCCCTCCCACACTTCAACTCTGTCTCTTACTTATTGTGTGTGCTGTTTGCATATTGAGATTAGTGCCTGCACACTTAGTTTGAGAACATATCTGTTTTTTTTTCTCAAAATGGGTGCATCACTATGCAGAAAGATGATGTTTCCCACTATGGGAAGAAAGAGATTTAGGAGTAGGACCCATAAGGAAGGGTTTATTTATGCATCAGATCTTCCAGAATGCGACTTAAGTTTCCATTTTCACAGCGGTTAGTCTCTCAGGAGATGTCTTAGTTGATATAGCTATTAGTTCAAGGTTTATTGGTTGCCTTTTTAATTTTGGTGTGTTTTAATTATATTTTATGTAACATTAGTTTATAACAACATACCTTTCCTTTGGCTGCTTTTCCTTTATCTTTCTAAGACTCTTGGATTTAGACTTTCAATCTGTACTCATTTCAGGGAACATCTGCTCATGAACAATGTCCAAATATGACGTAGAATAAGGTCTGAGGCTCAAATGAAATTATTGAAAATACTTTCAGATGTAAATAAGGGTAAGTCCTTGCGATTGCGAGTAATGTTTGCATCCTTCAAAACAGCATAGTGGTTTGGTGACAACTAAAACATAATGGATATTCTTGAGCATTAAAATGAGCTGCTGGATTTTACTGTCCTCTCTTTACTAATCACGTGAGAGTCATGACTGGTATCTAAGTTCTTAGTTATAATACACAGTCTTGCTTTAAGCAAGAAATAAGTTGCATTGGGTGCTTGGAGCTAAAAGGACATTAAATTAGGGGTTGCATAATCTTTAGAGAGAAGACACCTTGTTAGTCAGATGTAAGTGTGCTTGATCCAGCTCAGTTTGTCATTTCAAGGAGGAAGATCTTTATGCAGCTTGTGTGCATGGCCAGCACAAGGTTCCAGGTTACAGTCACAGCCACTCCTAGGTTTCCTGTGCAGTGGTGGAATGGAAATATTAGATGTTCAGAGTACGCTTTGTGTTGACCGAATTGGTCCTTCACAAAATCCACTCGTAGATGTTTACTTCCTTGAAACTAAAACAGGGAGGGTGTTGTAGGGAAGAGGACAATAAAGTCAGTGGATATTAGCTTCCATTGTTTTCCAAGCCATTGGGATTGGCTTGTAGAATGGAAAAAGTGTTACTCCTCTGTATACAGGCATGTTAGCTCTCTGATTCTTAGTAATATATATCTGAATTACCTGTCAAAAGCTGATTTTTGAATGGAAGCAGTTTCCTGTTCTTTATAAGTAATTACTAAAGCTTTTCTCATTCTATCCATTGTGCAGTGACACCACAGTGGGGGTCTACAAGTTATATAAAACTAGACAACAGGATAAAAAATATATTGCTTTTGAAAGACAACATAGTCTTACACAGCCACTGTGAAACAGTTTAAGCTGCGTTCTCAGGTGTTCAGACTGCACAATTTGTGTTTTCTTGCAGTTTGCAAAAGATCACTGACCCTTAGCAGTATCTCTTCAACGAGTATCTGCTAATCTGGAGTACCTGCCCTCAACCATTAGCTACTGAATTTCAGGAAGTATTAGAAAGTGAAGGCTAAGACTAGCTTCTATTTTTAGGCACATGCGTGTACATGTGCATGTTTATTAGGGATTATAATGAGTTTATTTTTTTCTCTCTCAGGGAAAGCGTATGTTGAAATTAGGAAAAAACAAGGGTGCTTGGGCACTATTTTTCAGCCTATATTAAATTCTTAGGACTGCTTTCCTTAGACAGCAGCCAGTTCCAACGTACTCGGCTTATATTTTGAAAATTAAAAGCTTATCAGGAGTAAATAATGTTTTTAAGCTACACAAACAAGGTTAGAATAGTGTACCCAGGGCTAAACAATGTATTTTAAATGCAGAATTTATCACAGGAATAAAACCAGAAACCTCTAGAAAGCCTCTAGAAAATAAAATCTTCACTGCTGCAGCTGTGAGCTATCCTTGGAGCTGTACATACTTTGGGCCTCTATGCGCTCTTTGTTCTTAAGCCTGGAAGGACCTAGGGTTTGAAACTGTGGGTAAAGAGAAACAAAGTTTAACAGCTCGTCTTCATGAAAAAGAGCTTTTCTATAGCTTTCTCATTTAAACAAGACTGCTTCTCATTAGGGAGCATATGGTCTTGTTAATGTGAGTACGGTCGTGTGCTATTGTGCTCATTTTAAGCGCATTCTCATGCCGAGGTCAAAAATGAGCAACTTTAAATGAAAGCAAATAGCCGTCAGGCAGTCAGTAATGATCTTAGAACAACCACAACAAGAAGACAATCATTTGTTGTATAATTAGTAAACCAATATTACTATGCTCAGGTATTATCACCTGTTATGGAGTTGAGGAAAATGGATGTAGAAGGTTCTAAGAAAAGTTTTATATCTGACAGCTCCTGATAACAGCCTTTTAGTAAATCTATTAGTCTTTAGTCCCTCCATGTTAGTTTTCTGTGGATGGTCTACCTGTGGTTCTCCGAGAAAATAAAAAGAAAAAAAAAAACTGTTGCTGGGAAACATATCAGTGCTCTCTCTAGGGAAATTCAGTGTCTGCTCCTAAATATAGGATACAGGTCTTAGCTACTTTTTAGTTCTTCTTACAAAGCATCTAGTCAATAAGACGGTGTTGATCACCATGCAATAGTAGCAAAGTCCCAACAAATTCACAACAGAAACTTGTCAGTCATAATACTGATTCCCAGCTTGTTGGGAAACTTATTAAGGGAAGCATGGAAGTTGATGGAGTCACAACAGCAGAGGAAGCAAAAAATATGTCTATGCTGAATAACAAAATTATTGTTTTGGTTCCACTTAGGTCTCTTGCATAACTATTCAAAAGCATAACTTCTGATGATGACTCTCTTGTACAAGGGAATAATTGATTCTAATTTGTCTGTTAGTGTGGAGAAAAGAACTGTGAGGCAAGACCTGTTTAGAGGGACTGTGGCTTGCAGTTAAATGTATTTCAGTGGATTTTGTCGAGAAGACAAGCAGGCCATAAGCTCAGCATGGATCTAGACAGTCATACACCATGTATGCACAATTCTATGACAAAAAATATCATACCGAATGTAGACAAAGTTACTTCAATTCCTGATTTGGATATTCCACTGAGAAAAATATTCTGCGTGAGTGACAAGGTTGCAGCCGTGCTTTTACGTGAAAAGGGGCATTGGAGCTAAAACAGCTGCTAATGCCTTGTGCTGATATTCCATCTCCATGTCTAGAGCAACCAGCACATATAGTGTTAACATATATAAAATTTACGTAAGATGTTGAAATGTGAGAGACAGACAGAATTTACTCTTCAGGAAGTTGATGGGCACTATTCAGGTTGCTGGAATCAGAGTGATTTCGTGGATTTCAGAAAATAAATGACTTGTTTGGGTGTAAATATCTCCCAGCTGCATAGTTTTAGGCTGAGACTCATGGGGATTATGCATACTTCAAAGATGGTGTAAATATCTCCCAGCTGCATAGTTTTAGTCTGAGGCTCATGGGGATTATGCATACTTCAAAGACACAGTTCAAGCAATGTGTAGTTTTCTAGTAGTGGCAACAGTATCACCCAGCATATAGTATTCAGTCCTATGTTACAGAAGGTTTTTTCAACGTTTTTGTTACACCTTGTTAAAATAAATAACAGAGCAGAGCTCTGAATTAAAATCAAGTCTTTCTTTACCTATAGAAGAGCTTTAAGATTTGATTATCACCGTTTGCTTCACCTAAAGGATTTTGTTTGAAATTCAAATGAAATTAGAGATCTGTACATATCTTACTGTAAAAAAAAAAAAATACTTCATTGACAGTTTGCAGCATGGCAAATGATCAGGAAGAAAAAGGGAGGAAAGAAGTAGTAATGAATGAAGCGCAGTTTGCAGCATGGCAAATGATCAGGAAGAAGGGAGGAAAGAAGTAGTAATGAATGAAGCCTGTTTTCATATTTTGGTGTGCATAGACATTCTCTCCTGCATGTGAGAGGCTGTGTTCCTAAGGGACTGCAGTTTGTGGAAAAGCCCAAGTAAGAGCAGGGATAAGAGGAGGAGTTCATGGCGATGTCAAACCCAGTGGTCTGGTCCAAAGGGACCAGATTGCGATAGGAATGTCTTGAAATTGTTGTAACCCAGGCTTTGAGTTGCATGTTGCGGGAATTGCTGTAGCGGGAACCCCTTGTTACTAGTTAGGCTAGGAGTTCATTGTGATGTTAAACCTTATGGTCTGGTCCCAAGAGCCCAGGGGTGGAGGTAGTAATGGAGCTGTTGTGACCTGGGGTTTGAGTTACATGTTATAGGAATTACTACAGCAGGAACCACCTGAAGTGGTGGAGACCAGTCTTTAAAGAAGCAGTGCAGATACATCAGCAACCTGTTCTAAGCTGATTTTGGTGCCCAGTAACTCCATGCAGCACACCACCTCTCCTGTCCTGAGTGACCACCATAACAGAAGGAGCCCGGGGTCATGGATTACATGAATTCAGTAAATATTTGTGGACATTTTAAGGACATTTTGTGTGGTCAGCCCATATACTAAGGGAATTATCTCTATTATATCAAAGGATAGGAAGCGGGGTGATGGTTGATGAAATCGTGTTGGATAGTGCAGGACTTGAGCGTGACATAAATGGTATGGAATAAGGGCTGGAGAATGTGCTGATTTTGGCTGGGATAGAGTTAATTTTCTTCACAGTAGCCAGTATAGGCTATGGTTTGGGTTTTTGCTGGAAACAGTGTTGGTAACGTATGGATGTTGTTGTTACTGCTGAGCAGCATGTATACAGAGTCAAGGCCTTTTCTGCTCCTCACCCCACCAGTGAGGGAGCTAGGGGTGCACAAGGAGTTGGGAGTTGACCCCAACTGACCCAAAGGGTATTCCAGACCTTAGGACATCATGCTGAGCATATAGAACTGGGGAGAGGAAGAAGGTGTGGAGTGAAATTCATAGTGATGGTGTTTGTCTTCCCAAATCACCACGACACATGAAGGAGTCTGGCTTTCCTGGAAGGGGCTGAACACTTGACTGCCAGAGGGGCAGGTGTTCTGCTTTGCTTGCATGCCTGGCTTTGGCTAGAACGTTTACACTGTCCTTATCTCGACTTGTGATTTTCTCACTTTTGTGATTCTCTCCCCTATCCCACTGGGGCAGGGGAGTGTGAGTGAGCAACCGGACGGGGCTTAGTGATGAGAGATGAAACCATGACAGAGGCTTGAACGTAACATCTAGTCTAGTTTATGTCCAGCTAAGCAACTACTTCTTCTATATATGATGTGTTTACTACCATGAATCAAGTCTTCATCTACCCTTTGTGCTGCTGTGTGCTGTATTTTGTGCTGATGTGTTGACTTTGTGAGAAGTATCGGAGAAAATGTTTCATATGATAGACCAAACAAGGAGGAGATATAAACACAGGATATTACATTTCACAGGCTACTGAGGCTAACATCGTAATCATTGTCTACATCAAACAAACAAATCTTCTTGGATTTTTAGGAGGGTGATGTCGCTTTGAAACAGGGATCTAACCCGAGATCTCTGCCACTCAGCCTGTGGTTTGATGTGAAAGCTGAGAAGATGAGGCCTTTTCGCTCAAGGCCACATTCTAATTGCTGATGCTATCAGGACTTCATGTGGGTACATGTACATATGCACGTGGGCATCTCAGATCTCTGCTACTCTTCTGCTGATAGCATTCCCAAAGCGTTGACCAAAAGAGGTGTAAACTTGCTGAAAGCACAGAGAGGGAGGAATATGTGTTACTAAGCACATAGTGAATATTCCAAGTATGAACCCGCAAAAGCAGTAGTAGGGGGGCAAAACCATAGTTTCTGTCATTGGGTTCAAATGCTCAAAAGGTATGCTATGTCTCAACCAGATAAAAATGTGAAAATTTCTTCTTTGCCTGGTGGGATCTCATTCTGAAGTGCACATTCACACTTCACTCTGGCTTTATTTCAATATTTATGACTGCAGAAAATGCCGTAGGTAAACTCTTTTGACTTAAGGCTTTTGAGTGATGCTACTAAGGAACTGCAAAATTTAGATGTAAAACTTTTTCCAGTTCTTTCATGAACATGAATCAATATTATTTCCAAAGTCATGTTCAATTGCATTGAATTCCTGTTTGTTGACACCAGGCCAAAAAGAATTTTAAACTGATTTAAAACAGTTTTGAAATTTCAGATCTCAGAAACTGTTGAGACTTCAGGCTACAGAGATTTTGTACTAAAGAAATTGTGCTACTGGAAATATTTCATATTAGCATGAAGGAGAGACTTGACAAGATATTCTTGAAAAGATCTTAGTTGAATGAATATTCAATAATGGTTATAAGTTAAGTATATGACTCAGATCTTAATTTAAATAAATATTCCTGAAATTTCTTTGAATTATTTTTTTTTTTGATTTTGTATTCCTGGACCAATTCTAATGGTGAAAGGATAAATTTTTCAGAAGTGTTCTTTTTTCAATTTTGTTGAAAAACCGAGCATTGATGTCAAAAGCAGTTTTGCAGCTCTCTAAAAAAATATTTCTTCTCAATTCGTGAAATATAACACAGTGCTATTGTAAAATCAGATTTTACAATATCACAGCTTGATTTTATAGACACTAGTATGAAGCTTAAGAAAAACAAGTGCTGTGGTAAGCAATTCAGTAAACCTGCCTTGCTTTATTCTCTGATTTTAGTGAACATCAATCCATGAGAAAGGCATAAGATTCCCCTGTTTAGGCTTTTAATATAAGAAGGAAATCTCTATGTATGCTGCTTCACCAGTAGTAGTGTTTTTACAAAAATTATGGAACTTAATGATTCTATGTTAACTTTTGACAATCACATCACTTAAATTGGCTAAAACTAGTGGCTGTAAAGAGTCTTTTTGGAGCTAAACTCTCCGCAAGAAAAAGCGATCGACTTTTGCTACAAGAGCGAAGGTGGCAGCAAGGCAAACTGGTGCTGCTTTACATCCACCCGTGGCGGCTTCACCACAGACCCATGAACCGTAGGCCTCTGGGCTGTCTCACCCGCGATATCCTCGAAGGAAGAAACACAAGTGAGAGGAGGAATTTGGAGCCGAGACCCATGGAAGAGTGAATGATTGAGTTTTACTCCAAGAGCAAAGGCAAAAGAGCAAGACAAACGGGTGCTGCTCTGCATCCACACGTGACAGCCTCCACAAAGACCCTTAAAGTGTAGGGCTTAGGACTTTGGATGCCTTTTGCATGGCACGTGTCCTTGGGGCTGGGAGCTCTCTGCTTCTCGGATGCCCAGCCCTCCCAGTGGAGGAAAATTTTCATCAAAATTCTTGACTGCGCAGTTACTGAATTTTGAGTGAAATTCGTAAATCCTCCGAAAGACAAGGTTAGTGCAGCGTCGTACTCTCCTTTGGATGCTTCTGACATCGCAGTTGTCCTTGGGGCTGAGGGCTCTCTGCTTCTCATATGCCCAGCCCTCTTAGTGGAGGAAAATTTTTGTTAAAATTCTTGACCGCGGGGTCATCAATTTTGAGCGAAATTCGCAAATTCTCCAAAAGACAAGGTTAGTGCAGCACTGTGCTCTCTTTTGGATGCCTTTCACATCGCAGTTGTCCTTGGCACTGGGGGCTATCTGCTTCTCAGATGGCCAGTCCTCCAAAAGTGGAGGAAAATTTTTGTCAAAATTCTTGACTGCGGGATCATGAATTTTGAGCAAAATTCGCAAGTTCTCCAAAAGACACAAGGTTAGTGCAGTGCTGTGCTCTCCTTTGGATGCCTTTCACATCGCAGTTGTCCTTGGGGCTGGGGGCTCTCTGCTTCTTGGATGCCCAGCCCTCGAAGTGGAGGAAAATTTTCATCAAAATTCTTGACTGTGGGGTCATGCATTTTGAGAGAAATTCTCAGGTTCTAAAAACAACAGTGCAAACTGGTACTGCTCTGCATCCACCTGTGAAAGCCTCACCACAGATCCTTAAGCGTAGGTCTCCAGGCTTCCTCACCTCAGATATCCTTGATGGAATCCACGCAACGCGCACTGCCTTATTTTGGAACCGAGCCCCTCGAAGGAGGGCATGATTGATTTTTGCTGCAAGATTGAAGGCGACAGCAAGGCAAAGTGGTAATGCTCTGCATCCACCAATGACGGCCTCACCCCAGAACCGTGAACCTTAGGGCTCTAGGCTCTCTCGCCTGAGATATCCTCGACGGAAATCACGCAACACACAAATAGACGAATCTGACAGATCATGTATCAGAATCATAGAACGGCCTAGGCTGGAAGAGACCGTAGAGATCATTTAATCCAACCTCCCTGTCATGGGCAGGGACACCTCTCAACTACATCAAGCAACACATGGGGACCAAACAGAGATCTGAGTCTAAAGACTCATGTACATCAGTGTTGTCATTCACTTTGAAGAAAGATTCATATTTTTTGTTTTGTTTTGTTTTTCCTATAGAAATTCTACCTGAATTATTAGTGCTTAGTACTATGGTAAAGATGCTATATCATTTGTGAACTTAACTAATACTTGACTTTGTGCTGTAAAAGACAGGTTTAATCTTGAAGTGGCCGTTTAACAACAATTGTTGAAGTTACACATAATACATAGTGTACATAAAAAGCTTTGGGCAAGTATCATAGCTGATATAATTCAATTTTATATGTATTAATAAATATTAAGAATGCATTGTACTTCTATGCAGTCATATTTATGTGTCGATGGAAAGAAGGTTAACGAACAAGACACTAGAGATTAAACAAAGGGATAAATGATACATCATAAGAAGCTTATGAGTTTAACTCTATCTACTTTATTAACAGATTTTTGTTTTGTGACCTGCATGAAATGACCTTGATGTTTTCAGATTTCAGTGCCCATACCCCAGTAGGACGCCAGATTTCACTAATTGGGCTCTACTTTTGACAGGCCCAGGTCGCAGCTTGGCTTTGCTTGTAAATGCCTGACCTGTCTCTTGACATTCACAGCAGATTCCTCCAGATCCAAGGAGGACTTGGAGTACTTCGTATGGTTTTGTCTGGGGCTGTAGTTTGCAGTGTTCTTGTTTAATCATCAAGTCAGTGAATAAACTCTTGAACATCTAAAGGATTTATTAAGTTATACTCCTGAATATATTTTGCTTCATAATTCCTTTTACCTTTGCTAGTCATTTTAACGGTGGCAATTGCTCCTAAATACTTCTTTTCTGTTTGTACAAAAGCTCTGTCAGTAACCCTGCTTAGAGTCTCTAGTGCGATACATTTGACATTTTCCCATGGCTCTCATCAAGCTCCAAGTTTCTTCCAAATTTATGCCCTTACGCTTTTTGGTTTTTTGGATTCTGCTTCTCAGACCTTGGTGCCAAAGAGCAATTGGCAGGATTTACCAGTCTTCTGCACTAGTATTTACATCATTTGGTTTCTCAAATTGCTTTATTCCTTCTCTTGGCACAAGACGATCTTGAAGGCTGGGCTGGACAGGGCTTTGAGCAACACGGTCTAGTGGAAGGTGTCCCATGGCAGGGGAGTTGGAACGAGGTGATCTTTGAGGTCCCTTCCTACCATTCTATGATTCTGTGAACGTGTGCCCTTGGCCCTTCACACAAAAGCATGAAACAGCACCAAGAGCAGGTGATGTGGCAATAGTGGCCACTTGTGCGTCAGAAGAGGCAACATCAGGAACCTCGGCAGGAGCAGAGATGGTTTTTTGTGGCAGTGCATCACAAAGCCGATGTGCTCTCTGCTGGCTTGTGCACAGGAGGTTCTTCTGTTTCAGTTTCTCTCCATGGAAATTCTTATTTAAAGAACTTGAAGAGGTTGAAAGCTATTTTTTTTCTACCTCACTTCAAAATGAATTTGAGCACTGCTATGCAGGTTTTTGTGGCAGAGGTACTTTATAAATGGATCCCACAAAGTTCTCCATACAAGTCAACCACAGTAAGTGAAATTAATTAAGTGAAACAGTACAAAAATGGCAATTAGAGATGAAAATAGCAGTGACAAATACGTAGTAGAGGTTTTTTAGTGCAAGAAAATATTATAGTATTTTTTACAAGCCACTTAAAATATGCCAAGCGAGACAACCCATGGCAATTTCCTAGTGAGATTGTTCTGTTATTTAATAGATCTCACTCAGGAAATGTTTGTTTGATATTCACTTTACATTTTCACCCTTGATTTTATCATACACACTACTTTTAGTAGTTGATGACATTCCTCTGTGGATTGCAACCTTTTTAAAAATTAAAACCTTTGTCTCAGTCTTTTTAGAAAAATTATTTTATTGCAGGAAAATTCTGATGGAGTATGAGGTCAGATCAAATTCCTGTTGCAATGGATTCATATGAGTCAGAAAAATAAGGAAGGCTACTGAAGACAGCTAGTATTCTACCAATTTTGTTAAACCAGCCAATATTTTTTAAAGATCAAATAGTTGGTTGCATATTACTTTTATGCTCTGAATTATTCATACAGTGATGTCTTCACTCTTTCACCAACTCTAGATAGTTTACCTGGAGTATTCCTCAAACGTTTCCAACAATTCTACGTCCATATTTTAAGTAAACCTTCCTATTAGTTAAACAGCTCTGATCCAAGAGAGAATGCTGAAATGATTTCAATATATTGTCTTCCAGGCCAGTCTCATATCAGTTCTACCTACAATTAATCACGTATCTATGGCAAATGTTGCTGGTCACCACGCAATGCAGACAAATGGGATTGAGCAGCATAGTAGGAATGAGTGGTTTTGATTGTATTTCAGATTCTTTCACTATTAATAAAATTGGAAACTAATGTCTGCTATTGATTTCCTTTGTGTGCTTGTATTACTCTACAGCACTTGTACCACTAATAAAAAAGAAATTCCTTATCATTTTATTTGTAAGGAGAGGAAATTGGCTATGTAGAATGTCAGCAAGTGAGAAAAATATGGAATTACATACATTTCACAAAGTCATTTCTCTTGCTGTTTTGTTGTGGTATTCTTTCATTCTTGCTCAGATATAAATTGAGTAAGGTCCCATCTGAGAATTCAGATGAAAAGAACTATATGAGTCATTATAACAAAAGCAAAGTTTACTATGAGTGAGGAAAACGAATTCCGCGCTGTAATTTCTAGAGCATTACTCAAGTGCCGAAGGAGGTCTTGTTTTCTCTCACAACACAAAAAGTAGGTTATGACCTATGTCTCGTGATGTATCTGTAAATAACAGCTTGCACCAATTACGTTGGTGATTTGCTGCTGTGCATTAAAATGAAATGCAACTGTGGGTATGATTTATAGCGGAAAGCACCATTTTGGTTTTTAACAATGATAAGCAGAGGAGCATGAATTATTGAACTGAGTCGTAGCTTTACAGAAGGGTTTCAAGATTTGCCTGGACAAAGCAAGAAGGCTGTGACTAATTTCATATAAAGAAGTTTGCCTAACAAATTGGTACATTAAAAGGTCAGCTGAATTGTGGAAATCCGATTTTAAGGGAAAGGAGTACCTATGCTTTTGTTGTGTAATTGTGGTACATATGTAGTAGAGTACTGATTTTCAAGTGAGGTAATGCAGAATCTTACCACTACTTAAAAAAAAAAAGAGTTCTTTATTATGTATTATAAAGCAAAAAAAAAAAAAAAGTTTTCAAGGAGTGACACTGCAAAGACAACAAGGATCACATAGAAGTCCTTAAGTGTGTATTAAAACATTCAGTTACAAATCATAGTAGATCAGGTTTGTCTTCTGGTGCTTCAGTTTTCTAGATAAGCCAAAGTTAACTTTAAAGTGCTTTTGCCCCTCCCCTCTGTTTCCATTTTCAAAAGGCAGAGATGAATATGTGTGAAAATTTTTCTTTCCGCATAACTGGAATTAACAAAGAGAAGTTTTTTGTTAAGACAGATGTTTTGTCTTTAACTCAGTTCCTATGGTTACAAAATTCTTCTGTACCAAACCAATATCGACTGTGAAAGTCTCAAATTAGAGTACTTGACTGAAAGGAAATAGCACAAAACCATGCCTTGAGGCATATCTAGAGCTACCATTTTACATAATAATTTCTTGAGGTTGACAAAATTATCGTGAAACCTTTAGGTACAGTAAGCAAGACAAACAAGGAGGGGGAAATTAAAATCTGGGGATTCTATACTGGCTCTAAGACCTTTACTTTTGTTCTGTATTTCATTCTGTAATATCTTATGAAATACAGTGAAGGTCATGGTTATCACATCCGAGGTGATATGGATCAGTCAGGAAAGTCTCTCCTTTTTTTTTTTTTTTTTTTGCAAAGCTGGTAGTAGTCTGGTCTGTACATTTCTGCTGATCCCTGGGAAAGAAATTGTCTTGAGGATTTCTTTACTAGTTTTCTCTACAGTCTGGCAACAGTAGGATTTCACCTGGTTTTCTCTGCTGCTCTCCCCTCCAATGTTTTCTCTTTGTGAGCATCCCCACTGCTGATGCCTCTTACTGAAAATACTTTTGCTGAATTTCTCCTGCTTAGAGAAAGGGCTTTGTTCCTTCTCTTATCTAACCTCAGTGTGCTCTGGTTTAGCATGGGGATCATTTCATCGCTTGTAAGACATCTTTAGTCAGCCTTTAATAAGAACTCTCTGTATTACCACCTCTGAAGTTTTCCTTCAGTGCTGCCATCGCTTTCGCTCACTCCTTTGTTTTCTCTAAGCACAAGGCGTTCAGTTCCTTCTTCGCTTGACTCAGATATCAAGAGCCTGAAGTTCCAAAGGAAAGAGAACACAAAGAAATTCCTATTATGAGACAGCTACTTCAACACTTTCACAAAGGCTGTAGTCTTATTTACTGATGACAGCCCCAATTCTCCTTCTGATGGCCCTTTCGGTATTTCCAGCATTTGCATCACCTGTTTTCAAATCTTCAGAAACAGCTTTAAAATATTTACAAGGCTTTGAGTGTTTTACATTTGCTGTCACCTTGTAACATTATTGATCTTGAATGTGGGTGCTTGCCTTGATTTAGCAACACTTAAAATATTTAGGTTCTGCAGTTTGCTTTGAGTGTAACAAAATGAAGGAAAGAGGAAGAAACTAACATGTTTCTAATGAAAACAAATTTTGCTCATACAATGTAACAAAGTGTGTCACACAACTCCCACTGGAAAAGCTTTAAAATCTTTTCTTGGGGAAATAAGTTGAGGGGCAAAGAATGAAGGCAGGATACTTTATGAAAGCAGAAAATATTTTCCAGTAAGTCATTGACAGGAGATGTGAAATGTGAAGGATGTTAAAAATCCTTCCTGAAGTAGTTGTGCTTTCCTTAAATCGCACATAGTGTTTGGATATAATAGTGATAGACTTCCCTTGTTGGTATTATTACTACCATTTATATACCAAGGGTCAGATTGTTGCCCATGAAATAAATATCAGCACCACTGTCCGTATATGAAACCCACCAGGTACTAAATCTGGGAATAGTTTATGCACTAAACCCTTTATAATTTTCAGAAGAGGGTAGATGAGGCTGTGTCCAAAAATTCCTTTGCTCTAAACCCTGACAATGAGGTCCCAGCTGCTTCTCATTTTACTAGGAATATAGGAGTAAAGGCTTCTCTGTGCTGAATCACACCAGAAAAGGTTTTATTTCACTATCAATATGGTTTCTAAGATTGGGCATCCCTCCATAATTTGGAACCTAAAACCATCTCTGCCACGCCAGAGCAACTGAGCTGAGCAAGTACAATTTCCCTCCCTTCTCCTTTTGTGTCACACCAAGGCCTGGAGAACGACTCTAACAACTGCTAGAATGGACCTTTTAGCCCACAATAATTTAGTCCATGTTGCTGTAACATTGGCCCAGTTATACAATTTTTAATCAGTATAAAATTATGTGCAGTATAAGAAATGGAAGTTCCACTTTCTGATGCTTAAGTCACTGTGACTGTAGCTGTGATGTTTTTGTTCTCTTCCAAATTTGGAAAGCTTTTGAGTTTATTCCTGTCAGAAAACACAAAAAATCTTGGAATTGGCAAAAACTTTGATACCTTTTCCCCAGTTTGATTTGTCAATCTGTCTTCTTGGGAGCCACCTGAATCTCTTAGAGATTGTAGTATCAAGCATATAGTGAAAAATAAGCTATATGACTATTTCAGTTAGGTGAAATGAATGCCTTTTCTGTCAGCTTTTCGTCAGTTGGATCTCATTAACCTTCTCTTTCTTCTGGTGTCTATAAAATGGTGAACTGCATCAACTACAGGTAGCATCTTACATATTTTATTGTAAAGTGATCAAAATAGTCTTTAAAGTACAAAACTGCAGTAAGACTGCTTTAAGAACACAGATAGGTAATATTGATTCCTACTGCTTTTAGAATGTGATAAGCACCTTGAAATAAGCTTCTATCAATATAGATATAGCGGAGACCACTTATAACAAAATTGCCAGTTGTAAGTTAGAATACATACATACATGTATATATATAGAGAGAGAGAGAAAGAGTGATGTTTATTTCAGTTTAGCAAAACATAAGACCATGATAAAAACCTATATAGTTTCTGAATGCCAGAAAAACTAAAGACAGAAATAAATTAATTGACTTCTGTGAATACAGTGAGTGCTGCCTTAGGAAATTCAACCCATATTCCAAAATTATAGTTCAAGTCTCTGCCATTTTTTATTAAGATGGTAGTTAAGTGGTAAACTACTTGCATTTGATTCATGACAGCTTCATTTCAATTCTTGCTCTAAAGTAAAGTAAATGGTGTTGGCTTTAAATACTTAAGATTATGTTGTTACATACCATAGACAGAAATGTGTAAAATGGATTTTGGGCAGGAATACAAGGAAAGACGTGGCTGGCACCCTAGAGGAGGCAATTGTTGTATAGGCCCTTGGCAATCAAGGACTATCAACTGTGTCTTCAAGGACAATCAACTGTGGCTGTTCCCTGGGGGAACGCATAGATTAGCAGACTCCAGTCAAGAAGGACGCCACAAAGAAGAGAGATAGGCTAAAGATAAGACTTTCTGCTGGAAGTTTACAAAAAGACACCTCTCTATCAGCCACAAGGGATCACCAGAAGACCACCGAAGACCTCCAGGGAAGCCTTTCAGAGATAACTATGTGTATATGATAATTAGTTCCTGGAAATAGAATGAATATGAGTAATCTTTCTGGGAAAACTAACGTCCATGTATGTAACAGGTGGATATAAGTTTGGAGGGGTAACAAATATGGTATGCATGGTAGGTGGGATTATCCCTCCATGCATCCGGCCACAATGAAGAAATATCTACTTTCTAATACTAAAATTGAGTGTTAGAGAGTTCTTCATTGACTGGATTTTGGTAACAACATCCTAAATATTTCTGTGTCTATCTAACTCCTGTCCACCTCCTAAGAAAGATTCCCTGCTGAATTAGCATATTTTTATCAGAGCTTTTAAGGACTTTTCTTACTATACTAACATCATTATTATTATTGTTATTGTTATTATTATTATTTAGTAGTAGTAATATCATTCACTATGAAGGCATCTCTTGGAAATTACTTTAGTCATACCATCTCAAAATTATTTTGGGATAGCTAGATCTTAACGGAAAGAAAAGTAGTCAGTTAACAGTACAAGACAGAAGATGATAGCCCATATGTCGGAGTAAAACTGTGTCATTGTCTGCTAGGAAAAAAGTAACATTTATATAATGAAATAAAAATCTGAAATCTGATTTTTTTAGCGATTTACTGTAGTTTGTTGCCAAACTCAGGGCTGAAGTACTTGCCCCTTGCAGCCATTTTGCAATAAAACTAATATTTCATTCAATACATTCATATATTTTGTGAAGTACTACTTTAATCTATGATTTTTTTGCAGTTGATGAAGTAGCATAGAGCTTTTAGTACAATAAAATTTATTTCTACTTTTGTTAATACTTCTTGCATTGTTCTGGCAAAAATTAAAACTTTTTTTTTTTTTT